>NW_017385991.1:508964-539501 GCF_000237925.1 Schistosoma mansoni | reverse complement strand
ATAGTAGTAACTTAATTTCCTAACTTACTTTTTTGTTTAAATACATTCTCATGAATAAGACTGTTTCGACTAGACTACAGAGTATGATAAACAAAGAAATCAGTTGTGTCTTTTTTCAAATATGATATATGATATGAACAATCAATGTTAGTCAAGTCATATGGTTATTTACACCATTGTATAGACCATTTTGTATGATGACATTTTAAGTTTTACATGACTTACCACTAGAAAACTAATGAAAATTATTCATCCATTACAGTATATTGAATAATATACTATTAGAGAGAGAAAAATGTAAACCCTGATCTTTAGAAATGAGAATGAGTACTAGCTGAAATAATGTATGGAAATCATTCATTGAAACACTGAGATGAATATCAGTCTTCTCCGTGTGTATTGACAAACATTTTAGTCTTCAGATACAATAATCACTGTTGTGATTTCGAATCTGTGTCTGCTTTATGAAATCGTTCTCCATTTTCAACAGTTCACTTTCAGCGGAATGCATTATATTCCTCTGATTACAACGATTTGAGAACTCAATCTATGAAACTGAACACAAGTGGTTCTATTTCAATGTACTCAATAGGAAAATCATTATCTTTATTCATCTGGACATCTATTGACAGTCAGTGTTATAATGTGGTATACAAATATTTCTGACTGAATTCACTGAAATTATTATTCAGTTACGAAAGTATTGATTTTCATTCATCCATCAGTATTCGATGTTTGGCGTGAATTAAATATACCTTTGACACTCTCTTGTCACAGTGACTTTCTTGTATTTTGGAACACAGATGATAATTGGTACAAGCCCAAATAATGTTTGGAGTTCATTCATTGAAACACTTAACGGGGAATATTAAGTGAAGAATAAAGAAACACTATGATACATTTTAATTTGGTAGAATTAAAAAAAAAACACAAAAATAAAATTCAGTCACACATTGACACTACTTAGAGAACTAGGAGGCAATAGACAGTTTATGAGCAGTGTGAACGCTTAGTTTTTATGTCTTGGAATGAGTACGAAAAGATTTAGTCACCGGGATGTTCTAAACTATGATCAGATAATTAATTTGTGCTCTCCTTTCCGTTTTGCGTGATTCTCAAGACGGTCATATTAGACTGTAATGCAAAGTTGTTTTTGTCTGTAAACATTAGTCCATCGTCTCTGATTTATTTGTTCATACATTTTCATACCGATTGCGCTTCATTCCTGTTATTTCCTTATCGATCTTTTGCCAAAATATATTCTATGCCTGACCACCACCATGTACTACTTATGTGGATATAAGTAACCCACACCACAGTATGTGTCGTCAATCGAAAGTGAAATGAGTAGAGATAGAATATTAAGAAGATCAAAGAGAAAAGAACAAGAACAAAGAATGATTGGTGTGGAAACGAAGAGACATTGAAGTCTGAGACAATTGATTCGAACTTTGCGAGGCGGGATCGTGGATGCGCACTGATGAGGAGTCCCATAATAGGACGAAACAGCCATCCAGTGCTTCCAGGTTTTCCATAGTGGTCTAACTTCAATAGACTCATGATTTCAACTGTGAA
The DNA here is from genome assembly GCF_000237925.1 of Schistosoma mansoni. Taxonomy (NCBI): domain Eukaryota; kingdom Metazoa; phylum Platyhelminthes; class Trematoda; order Strigeidida; family Schistosomatidae; genus Schistosoma; species Schistosoma mansoni. The sequence goes on along the minus strand of NW_017385991.1, from coordinate 537,926 downwards.
AATAAACATAATTTTTAGTTTACATTGATTAAATTTACCAATATTGATTCATTCAAAAAATGATCCCAACCAGAATAGATTTTCAATTACAGCACATAATGATATTAACTGGCAAAATAAGTAAATTTACTTCTTGTACGTATCACACAATCCATCAAAATTTAAAAGAAATATTTGACAGAAAAGGGATTTTAAAGAAACAAACGACTTCCATATAAGATCAATATTTTACACGTTCGAAGTTGTTGGTACTTACCTAGATACGTATTTACTTGCTAACTTGCGTACTTACTTAATTAAGGAGGTTAACTATCCTGGGGACATAGGGGGCTGATCAGCTATCTCCAGGCGACATAGTTCCGGGATTTCAATTCCAGCTGTTGCCAAGTAATAATTATGGTCTTGGTGATTGCTTACAATTCTCGATACAATGTGATTTTTAACCTGTCTCTTTCCCTTTTACCTTGAGGTTTTCATTCGATAACTTGGCTTGTGATAAAGTTTAATGATTTTTATATAATGTGTTCGATCCATCAGCAGCATCTCTCGCTGGAACCATCAACAGATCAACTTTATACAACCATTGGAAACCTGGAGGCACCAGACTGCCGTTTCGTCCTAGTGTCAGACTTCTCAGCAGTGCCCAATCACCAATCTACACGCACAAATTAAACCCAGTACCTTCTATCTCGTTAGACTACTGAGCCGGCATTCAAAAGTGTTTATTTCTAACTTCTTTCTCAACTGATAGCCTGTTTATTTTTTGCCACAGTAGGTTATTGTTGATGAACAATGCTCAAAGGATTTGGAGTATCTTGGGTGGGTTACAGTTTACCTGTACCTATTTGGTAATGTTTGTGATAGCTTCCCAAGTTTCAGCTACGTAAAATAGGACTAATTGAACGTTAGTTCTGTAAATCCTGACTTTGGTCTTGAGTGACTATTTCTTCGAGTTTCAGTTATCCCTAAATTACAGGTATGCGACCCTCGCTTTGTTAGTTCATGACTTGAAATCTACGAAAGATTCTTCTTGTTTATCATTGATGGTGCCTAGGTATGTAAACGCTTCGATTTGTTCTGGAGCTCCATCATCAAGTATGATTTGGTTGGTACACCCTGTTTTGTACTTCAGAATCTTGCTTTTCTTCAACGAATCCCGAGGGCTACTGTCGATATACTAGGAGTCTTCTTCCACATTTGTTGTTCTGTATGAGATTGAAAGGCTAAATCATCTATGAAATACAACTCATCTAGTCATTTCAAATATGTTCAAGAAATCCAACGCTTTAAATCCTTCTTTGTCCCGGATATGAGATTGTCAACAACCTTAAAGGATCTTCAGGCTCACTTTATCTTCTTACTAACAAATAGATTATAAAACATTCAAATTAGTTCTTCAATAATTAAAAATAATTTGACTAGTTCTCTCTTTCTCTCATTATGTACATAGTAACTAACATTTTAACAAAAAAAAAAGAAAAGTAATTTACACTATTTTAATTTAAGTCATTGAAAAAATTTAGTTTGATAAAACAAAAAAATAAGTTATGGCTAAATGGATGACAGGTTAATTATTCTTATCACCACCACCATTTTTATTATTGTCACCACCACCACCATTATTATTATTAATAGTCATTAGAAATCGATAATTAACTTACCAAAAAATATCACCCATTGATTTTTTTGTTTTCAATATTCAATAAATAACGAAGTGATCAGTGAGTTACATGTTATCAGAAGGGGATTGATGGAGATTTTTGTAATTTTATAGAGTTGGGATCATGAGTCGGTTGAAGCTAAACCACTATGGAAAACCTGGAAGCACTGGATGGCTGTTTCGTCCTATTGTGGGACTCCTCATCAGTGCGCATCCACGATCCCGCCTCTCGGGATTCGAGCCCAGGACCTACCAGTGCTTCCAGGTTTTCCATAGTGGTCTAGCTTCAATTTATTCGTGATTTCAACTATAAAGTTACTAAAATCTCCACAAAATCCCCTTCGGATAATGATCATATGCTCACTAGTGACTGGCTTCATGAGGTATTTCCTAGAGTTCTAGTGAGAAGCAATAACCAGTGGAGTTCAACCAGGTCTGTTGGGAGGTATTAACTCACTGATGGTATTGGTGAATGGTTTCTCAATTTCGTGGATTGGTTGAAGTTAGACATTAATACCAGTGGATGCCGGCTCAGCGGTCTAGAGGTTAAGCGTTCGCGCGCGAGACTGATAGGTCCTGAATTCGAATCTCGTGAGACGGAATGGTGGATGCGCACTGCTAAGGAATTCTATAGTGGGACGAAACGGTCATCCAGTGCTTCCAAGTTTTCCATGATGTTCTAGCTTCAATGGAATCATGCTCTCAACTCTATAAAGTTACATGTTAGTTGTAAAATAAAATATCTGGAATAAAATTAGAGAAAAAACTTTTATCTGTTTATACTTTATCATTAGACTGTATTTACCTTTTCACAGTATTTAGTCTTAATCGTGTAGTGAGATATGTATGAGTGTGTTGTGTACTACTAATGTCGATAGATATAAGTAGTATTTATCATCAATTGAATGTGAAATACATGGAGTCAGAAGGTTAAGAAGACCAAAGAAAAGAGAAGGAGAACAGAGAATGATTGGTGTGGAAACGAAAGGACAGTGAAGTCTGAGACGATTGATTGATATTTTGCAAATGAAGTATTCACTGTATGATTCTCAGATTTTACAAAGATATTCTATAATTTTGTATTCGATTACATTCGATTATCCCCTACTTGCGTTCTCATTCACTGCATAACCACTATTTCAATTTGTGGTAATTTAGTTTAGTTATTTATTTACTCTAAAGAAGTGACATACACTGAGTGACGAAACGTCAGAAGATTTAAAAACCATTTTTTCTACTCACTGAGATCTTACAAATATATTATGTTCATTTATCACAGTTGAATTGTTTCTGCATTGATTATAATAATCTTAGAGACCTATAATTACCATTTAAATATTAAAAAACATGCAGTTTCGTGAGGGGATCACTATTGAATTGATATATTTTCAAGCTGTATAATCCTATATATATCTGTGAAAATTAGAGATGTAGAATAGTTTTCTCTCGTCACACCTTCAAATGTTCGATGTTAACTATTGATAGGATTATAATTAAAGGAGACGAGACCATGTGTACAACTCTAGCTTTATATCCTTAATGTTCAACATCTATCTTGGAAAACATTCATTAGAATAAATTCACTTGGTATTGCTTGTTTGAATCTTCCCATTGATGTTTAGGACTGCAAATTGATCAGTATCTTATTGGTATATGTGCATACTGTGCGTATTGCCTCAATACTACCTTAATCCACAGGCATTATAAGTAAAGACAGATAGTTGCTAGCAGTGGAATTCAGTTTGACGGGAATTGCGTCCTATCTGGGAATCGTCAGTTGGATGTAATTGCACCTCAAACTTGATTTTCACACGATGTCATTTGAAGCGAAAGGTACTGGGTTCGAGTCCCAGGGTGAACATCAACTCTGAGATGCAGGTACATTCAGCTGACCAGTCCTAAATAGGACTAAAACGCACGTCAAACAGGATTCCACTACTAGCCACTATCCAACTTTGCTTATTCATTGGATTATATTAGAGTTTCTGAAATGTTCTGCCAGTAGTTTTCTCATCTAGTGTCTATTTGATGTTCATTGATGATATCGATCCAAAAATATGGCTGACATTGTTTATATGTCCCGAGATTAGTATCGATATATTATGGTTTCTTAGTATATATTATGAAAAACTCAACATATGAATTCTGTTTTGATTATGTATTAAAATTATGCTCTTTCAGTAATGAGAAGTTCTCATTTATGAGTGACCGAGTAAATCCTACAGCTGATGGTTTTAATATATACGTACTTCAGGCTATTATTAATGTACTTGATTGCTCACTACTGATTCAATTCAATTAAAAACGGGACACCTGTTCATTAAAATAGATCCACAAATAAACGTTAATATGTAGTTTATCTTGTAATGAAATTATAATAATCAAAGAACGATTCAAAAACCAGGTGAACTAAGAGTTTGGTTTGTTCAAGTTTGTGATTGTTTAATAGCGTTTATTACTAACCCTAAGCACTGGAATAAATTCGTGATATTCAAGTATTGTGGTAAACCCCTTACATGAAACACAGTGTGTTATTATCCGATATTCCCCATTTTCAACTTCAGTTATCAGACGATATTATAGGGGTATTGGCATCTCTCACTCATTTGACCCCCCAAGTCGTTTCACTTGAACATTGTGAATTCTTCTACAAATCGATTTCCAGAGTACAACTGTATATTATTTGGATGGATAGTTTGTTGAACTAATCCACTGTATGATGATGGTTAACATCAAGAACTAACTTCATCCAGACGGTTATAGTGAACCAGGGAGAATTAAGAAAATTTTTTTCTTTCTCTGAGCATGGTACTTTATGGTATTACTTAACGGCGACTGTAGCCGACTATGTGGTCAGTCATTAGGTCAAGCATTTCATCTCCAATTCATTTGCGACATAATGCCTAGCCACCATATTTTATTCCTGATATATAAATAAAACTCATTTAAGGACGACTTTAAAATCAAATGAGTATGATAGAATTCTCAGGAAGGTTTACAATGGCATGAATAGGTATAGCACACATGAACAGTTTCATTTTCAAAGTATTTTTGAAACTAGTACTACATATTTGTTGTTTACCTTCGTCCTCAGTAAGATATTTATCACCATTGGAATTGGCCGCTTCTTTGGCTATTCCATGAAACGACTAAAGTTATAATGTGAACCAAATTAGTTGTATAGAGGTTACATTTTTGATTGAGTTCGTAACGACAACTGTCTCTTTCTTCTAATAATTTATTACATGACTGTCTCGATTTCAGTTAGTACTATGTGTTGATTGGATATTTTTCTATTTTTTCATCCCTAGTACTTACAGATTTATACTGTCGTATAGATTCAGATTGTTCCTATATTCATGGCAGTATATGTCATCCAGGCGTTGGTGGATGTGTTTGTCCTAGTGGTTATGAATTTGTATTTCAACATTTTTCTTGCTGTAAGTTTTGGTTATGAATTTAATATCAAAGGATGCTTTTAATGAACTGATATCTATTCGATGTAAAGTCAACCCAATGAATGATTGATAAGATCTTATTTTATTGGATTAGATTGTTATCAAATTACTGACCATTAATGTGATTAATAGATGAACAAACACAGTTCACACACAGTTATATAATATATCCTTGTCGGCCAGGGTAGTTTTGCATTAGTTTTTAGGAGAACCAGACACCATCCAGACTTTCGCGTGACAACCCAAACAGTACAGCTTAATCCCGGGTAACAGGAGAGCCAGACACTGCCCAGGCCTAACTTGAGCAGTACAGCTCGACTCCGCTTCACAGGAGAACCAGATACCGCATAGGCTTTAACGCTATAATCTGAATAGTACAGCTCAATCCCGTGGCGAAACCACACAGGTAACAAGCATCCTGGTGGACCATTCGCACCACTCATATACATATTCACATCACATGTATAATTATTTCAACCATTGATCGCGTAAATCAATTATGCACACAATGAACAGGCCAAACTTGACCCATTCCAATTACACGACAGTCAAACTCATTAATGTTAGCAATGGTGATATGCCTTATAATACTCCAATGACAATAGCTCTTGAGAACTCCAAAAAGCGACCACCAGTATGAATGAAATTGGTTAACCAGTAAACCAACTTTTCACATGAACAGTCAGAAAAACTTGCCAAAGCAATGCCGAACCATCTACATTGTCAATGGCGAACCTCCAGTCTCACATAAGACCTTCAGCTCTACTTGGCAATATAGCTTATACTGCATACAACACATAGATGAAAAAACGCTCATTTATAAAATTATGTACAGTAATGATCTGCCCTAACTTTAATCTCATTCAATAACCTCTGTTAATAATATTGATGTTCATAATTATCCAGTAGAACAAATAAAATTTGGTGTCCATTTGAGAACTTAGACAGTAATATCATTATCAGCTTAGTATAGTCTCAACTTCTAATTCCATAAGTTTCATCTTTCTTTTATGAAGTCAGATTGTGAAGTCTGTACAAATATATGTATATAGCAAGGAAATAAGGATAGAAGAATCTTTAATATTATATTCACTTGGTGTTGTTTACTTGTATCTTCCCATTGTTATTTAGGACTGAAATTGATCAGTCTCTTGTTGGATAGTGGCTAGTCACTATCCATCATTGCATATAAAGCTTGTGACTTTAGGCAATATCGAGGCAGTACGAACAGGATGCACATATGCCAACAAGAGACTGATGAATTGCAGTCCTAAATAACAATGGGAAGATACAAGTAAACAACACCAACTGAATATATCTTCACCTAATTGCACAAGCAGGTGGATATCAGGACTCAGTAACTAAGTGGATAACACAATGACGGTACTGAGTTTGAGTCCCAGAAAGAACATCAACTCTCAGATTCAGGTACATCCAACTGATGAGTCCCAAATAGGACGAAACACACATCCTGGATTCCGCTGTTAGCCACTATCCATCATTGCATATAAATCTTTAATATTGTCTATACATATATATATGTACAAAAGTGCACAATTACATCAAGACGTCTACTTGATTTGGAGCTGGGAAATCCAATAACCAATATTTTGCACACATAACTCATATTTTTAAATTATGAATTATAGAATATATGCAATCTAGAGTTAGGGTATGATCCTTTAAGAATGTTTGACTAGATCTTGTATATCGTGTCAAACGAAGTGTTTGAAGATGAATGACCTGATTCTACTGTACAGGATTTAAGTTGATCTACAATTTCTTCTATTAACTGATGCTAAGAAATACTATCAAATATGTTGACTAAATACAGACCAACAAGTAATTAGATCAGTGAATTTGTTAATCGTAGAAATCTATTTTTCAAACTGAAATGTTCAGTAATATAGATACGGTAGATTAAACAAAACCTTACTAGATTTAGCTCTCCAAACTGCGTTCAGATTCAATCAAAGTAAATGTTCTTTTCAGTGGGACAGTGATCGCATCTTTGTAAAATTGATTTTAAAGACGTTGACACAAACTCTATGAAGTCAGAATCATCATTTCCGATCAGTGAAAAATGTGGTAGAAAGTTTATAATTTCACATTTCAATTTACTAGTTCATTTCGTCAGAACAATCATATTTAGAAATCTATTCAGTTGTCAAACTAGTCAATATATACTACTTAATTACTTCTTTTTATTGTGATTTCAGACTGCTTAAAATGTATATAGTTATATTTTACTTAAATAAGAATTGTTCGCAATTATAAACCAGACATTGCTCTCTGGTTTTTCATTGGCAAATGAGATATTGGATTCTATGGGCGACAATCATCTATTGTATAATAACCAGTCCCGATTATCATAGTGTAATGAACAAGAACACCAGTGGGGACAATCAAATGTAGTTGACCACAAAATTACAGAATATCTCACTGAAATCTGATAACCATACTGTAAACAGTTAAATTGCAAACTATCAGTCAATCGTTTCAATCTTGACTGTTCCTTCTGCGAACATTAGTCCATCATCTCCGATTACCATTGTTCATGCATTTTCATACCAATTGCATTCTGTTCCGTTCTTTCCTTATCGACCATTCTACTGAAATACATCCAATGCTCGACCATCGTCATATACTACTTATGTGGATATAAGTAACCCGCACCGTAATAGTAAATAATAGTCATATCAGAGGACGAATAATTCTTCTTGCATAAGCTTATTATAAGATATTCATCTGATTGTATTTTGTACATTGGTTAGATAAACTGATTTACGCTTAACCCCTACAGTTCATCTATTCATATATCGTTCATCTCCTATTCATATACATGTTTGAAATATTCATCACCGAAACACTTTCATGTTTGATTTTTATTTACCACTGCTATTAACGATATCAGTTCTTTCACCACTAATCCTTATCAATGAAGACAACTTACGGGGCCACAGAATAACTGAAAACTAGAACGTATAGAACAGCCTCTTAATCCTTACGGGAGAATAATATGGGATAGAGTACAATCTTTTATATCTCTATTTTCAATCGATTCGTAATATTAAGCAACTATTTTCCATTACTGTTCGTGGAAAGATGAATGAACAATCTCTACAATTAAATTCACTTAATATTGTTTGTTTAAATCCTCTCATTGATGTTTAGGACTGCAACTGGTCAGTCTCTTATTGGCATATGTGCATACTATGAGTATTGCCTCGATATAGCCTTAATTCACAAGCATTATAAACAAAGATAGATAGTGACTAGCAGTGGAGTCCCAAATAGGATGAAACGCACTTCCTGGATTCCGCTGCTAGCCACTATCCATCATTACATATAAATCTCCGAAATTGATTGAATTTAGACATAGTTTTCGATGGTTATCTAATTGAGGTCAGTTCTTTGCGTAAATTATATGATTCTAATTATCTTATATGAATAATCCATTATTCTTGATATTTCTTTAGTACCACGTGCAAATGACAGTTTGAATCCGTTATGCATAGATTGTCAAAGAATTAATGGAGTATGTGTAGTAAATAATAGAAAAAATGGTTTATTGTTGAATGATTATTATCAAGAGTAAGTCATTTTGTAAATGTTCACTTCAATAGAATTCGTTTCCCAATAGTTATACATGCAAATGAATTACTTACTTACTTACGCCTGTTACTCTCAATGGAGCATGGGCCGCCGACCAGCTTTCTCCAACCCACTCTGTCCTGGGCCTTCTTTTCTAGTTCTATCCAGTTTTTGTTCATTCTTCTCATACCTGTCTCTATTTCTCGGCGTAATGTGTTCTTTGGTCTTCCTCTTCTCCTTTGACGTTCAGGATTCCATGTGAGGGCTTGTCTTGTGACGCAATTAGGTGATTTCCTCAAGGTGTGCCAAATCCACTTCCAGCGCTTCTTCCTGATTTCTTCCTCTGCTGAAATCTGGTTTCTTGTCTCCCACAGTAACTTGTTGCTGATAGTGTCTGGCCATCTGATCCGAAGTATCTTGTGTAGACAGCTGTTAATAAACACTTGTATCTTCTGGATAATGGCTTTCGTAGTTTTCCACGTCTCCGCCCCATACACTAGAACTTTCTTCACATTTGTATTGAAAATTCTAACCTTGGTGTTGGTTGACATTTGTTTTGAGCTCCAGATGTTTTTCAGTTGTAGGTATGCTGCTCTTGCTTTGCCGATCCGCGCCCTCACATCTACATCCGATCCACCGTGTTCATCAATGATGCTGCCCAGATATGTAAAGGTTTCCACATCTTCCAAAGCTTCTCATGCAAATGAATAATACTTATAAATTATAATGAACTATATAATATTTTAATGATAACAAAACTTTATATAGGTGGATAAAAATTTAGTGTAGTTATAATCGTGTGGGGTTACCATCTTGAGCATTAACAATTGTTTACGCAAGATACTTCGGATCCATTGGCTAGACACTATCAGCAACAACCTACCGTGGGACAGAACAAACCACATTTCAGCGGAGGAAGAAATCAGGAAGAAGTGCTGGAAGTGGATAGGACACACAATGAGAAAATCATCCAACTGCATCACAAGACAAGCCCTCACATGTAATACTGAAGGTCATATGGGGGAGAGGAAGACCCAACAACACATTACGCCGACAAATGGAGACACACATGAGAAAAGTTAACAAAAGTTGGATATAACTAGGAAGGAAGGCTAAGAACATGGTGGGTTGAGGAATGTTGGTCAGTGGCCTATGTTCTATTGTGAGTAACAGGCGCAAGTAAGTAAGCAAGTAACCATTTTGAGCAGGATAAATACAAAATTACTAGAAGCATTATATGGCTTAAGAATAAAGACAACTCTTACAATTATGTGTCAACAATTCCATGATAACCCTAGGTTAAATAAACATTCCCTATCAACAACTTTAAATAAAGTGCACCGCAACTTATAGGTACATTGCAGCTTGATAAATAGACTAAAGACTACAGTACTAAAGACTACGTTGCATTCATTTTTGTTAATCTTTCGGTGTAACTATTTCAGTGTTATATGCGCTTATTAACAGCTTAAACAGCTGAGTGATAATGTATCTGACAATTAAAATCAGTGATAGAGATCAAATCTGATGGGAAAAATATCTCTTTTCTTCTCATGAATGCAGATATGTCATTCTTATGTGAGAAACTTAACATTGAACCTAGATCAAGTGGTTGATTACGGCATGAACTCACTAAGCATTTAGAATGAATCATTAGTTACTAACATCCTAGTTACATTATAATCTCCAATGTCTTCACACTACTGAATTCAGAATCGAAAACGATGAGCAGGAAATAAGTAAGAAGCTTTATTTTGGAGTTTAAGGATTGTAAAGCCCAAGAAGATATAACTTTGCTATACTTTCTAAAGATGTCATTATATAACTAATTACAGAAAGTATCTAACATTCGTAGTACTTCTTGAAAACATGTTACACAACCTCGTAAAAGTCCAAGATATCCTACTTAAGCAATCCTTACTATGACTTCAGTGGTAACTGTCATTTACATTGATACTTTATAACTAAGAACGACTTATATTCACTTGATGTTGTTCAATCGTATCTTCTCATTGTTATTTGGGACTGCAATTGATCAGTGTCTTGTTAGCATATGTGCATTCTGTGCATCCGGCGTTCGAGTCCCAGAGTGAACACCAACTCTGAAATGCAGCTATATCCTGATGACGAGTGCCCTATAGGACGAAACACGCGTCAAACTGGATTCCACTGCTTGCCACTATCCATCTTTGTTTAAGAAAGTGTTCTGATGTTACAATAAAAACCAAACCAATAATGTCATTGGCTAAGATTTGGAACAATTTCAGGTTTAACTATTACCAGGTAAACAAATCGTCTCACCTTTCCAGGTTAATATTAGAATTGATAAATAAGAAAGCTAGACTTACAATTCCTTGGTAAACGTTTCTAGGTTTTTTTAGTGATACTGAAGGTTGTCATTTCTTCTTGTTGATTATCAGGAATAAGCTTATCATAGTTTAGGTTATTATCATTTCTCTATTTATTTTATTTGTAAATGGCTAGTAGTAGGTCTACAGAAAATCCCCGATATTTGAAGAAATAACTAACTTCGATTGACTCGTGATCTCAACCATTAAAATTACTGTAATATCCACAAAAACCCCCTTCTAATATTAATCAACATATGCTCACTTGTGACTGGATTCAAGTGGTATTTCCTGGAGTTCTAGTGAGAAGCAGTGACCGGTGGAGTTCAACCGGGTCTGTTGGGAGATAGTAACTCACTGAGCACAATGGTGGATGTGTCGCTCAATTTCGCGGATTAGTTGAAGTTAGACATTAACACTGTTGGATGCCAGCCGGCTAAGTGGTCCAGAGGTTGAGCGTTCGCGCGCGAGATTGATAGGTCTCGGGTTCGAATATCATGAGGCGGGACCCTGGATGCGCACTTACGAGAAGTCCCACAATAGGACGAAACCGCCTTCTAGTTCTTCTAGATTTTCCATGGTAGTCTAGCTTCAATTGACTCATGAATTCAACTAATAAAATAAACTTTTATTAATTATCTCAATCTGATACCAACAAGGATCCTAGTTTACTGATTGATATAGTTTTATATCACGTAATCCCATAAGTAATTAATCGATTTGAAGTTTTTGATGATCATGAGAACCTATAAGTCAAAATAGATTTGATTGTGAAACTTACATTTTCTTCTTTAACAACAACATTATAAACACCTGGGAATTAATAGATGTTACTAGCAAATTTTCAAATATATCTAGTTTATTAATTACAATGTGAATCAAGTTACCTTTGGATTGATTTTATCACCTTTCTAAAACTTATCAAGTACTTGACTTGAACCTTACTTACGCCTGCTACTCACAATGCAGCATAAGCCACCGATCAGCATTCTGCAGTCCAATATGTCCTCGACCTTCCTTTCTAGTTCTATGAAATTGTTGTTCATTTTCCTCGTGTCTGTCTCCGTTTCTCGGCGTATTGTGTTCTTCGGTCTTCCTCTTCCCCCTTTGGTCCTGAGGATTTCATGCGAGGGCTTTTCTTGTGATACAGTTGGGTGATTCCCTCATTAAGTGTTCTATCCACTTCCAGCACTTCTTTCTGATTTCTTCCTCTGCTGAAATGTGATTTGTTCTCTCCCACAGTAGGTTGTTGCTGATAGTGTCTGACCAACGGATCCATGACTTAAACTTATAATGTTTGAATAAATTTCAATAAAACTATTTGCTTACTCAAAACCAGAGTTTAGAAGTTAAGTGGAAACTTACGTTCTGTTGATTGAAATTCGAACACTTTAGTTCCTGACTGTCTACTTCTTTTCATGTAAAGAGATATGGATTTAAAGTATTTTATTTTTAAAAAAAATAATTATGATCAAAAACTATCTTTAAACTAATCATATATTTTTCTACTTTCATATAGTAACCTTCAATGTGCATGTCCTAGAAAACCAAACATTTCTGATATACAGAAGTATTCGTTTTTTGATCTATGCAATCCAATCCCTGGTAAGTGTAATACATGCGTATCTGTATACTTATATATACATAGAGAGAGACTGACTGTTAAGTTCCATTAATAGCGATATAATACAAATCTTATTCATATTATAAATGATTAATTAATATAGTTCCAACTTGATTTGTCCCCCCCTCTCGTGATCATCGATTACCAATGAGACATTAACAAATGGAATAAATGGATACTTTAACTGAGACTTATGTCAAGTAGCCAGTATATATTGATGTGAACTTATTTATAGTTTACCTACTGATTCCTGAAACATGAAGTGATAAATATAAATGTCACCACAATAACATTAGTATATGATACAGCCAAGGTAATCTCAAGGATTGAGTCTAAGAACACTAAGTATCTTGATGAACGTCCAGACTCAGTCCATTTCAGGATAGTGTAGTGAATAAGAACACGAGTGAGGACAATCGAATGTATTTGAGTACAAAATTACAGAATATCTCAGTAAAATCTGACAACCATACAGTAAATAGTTAATTTGCAAACTATCAATCCATTGTCTCAATCTTGACTGTTCCTTCTGTAAATATCAGACCATCGTCTCCGATTATTATTGTTCATGCATTTTCATACCAATTGCGTTCCGTTGCCGTCCTTTCCTTATCGATCATTCTACTGAAATACATTCTATGCCTGACCATCGTCATATACTACTTATGTGGATATAAGTAACTCAGCACAATAGTAGATAACTGGTATCTAATGATCAGCGCTTAAATTTAAATTTATGATCGGTAAAGTACAATATGTTTTTTTCTACTTCTGACATATTCTCTATAGCTATAGTTGCAAAATATTTTAGTTTAGTTAAAGTTTAGAATTCGAATTACTGATGCCCAACTCATAGGTCTGATAGTATCGTATTCATCATGATGCTTGAAAAACTCATGTTTACATAACCATTAGTCAATAACCTATAAAGTCAGTGGTTTAAATCCCAATATGGGTCAAATTCACTTGTAGGTTACACTTACCCACTATGAAAAAAGTAATCACTCAACTGACTAAACCCCCCTTAGGTATAAAAATGGTGTTAGTTACATTATTAAAGTGTTGGCATGAACGTGAGTAACTCCTAAACTGATCTGAAGAAAGTGAAGTCCGTTTTTATCAATGTAGCTACGAATTTCGTCAGAAATTCGCAAAACGTCTGTGTTATATAGTATGGGTGCGTAGTGCCCTATTTGATATATGAACGTGCTGATTCCCGCCAATGAGAGAGGAGCGAATTATCGATCAGAGCAATGATCCATAAAAGCTGTATGAGCAGTCTTGAGTACTACTTGCTATCTGCCTAGCCCACCAAGTTAAGTCCAGAACACCAATAACAGCCTCTAGAATATGAATCATTATTCACAAACATACTGGATTTATATACAAACCAAACAGACTACATCGTACCATAAAATAGAAAATAACATTTGTACAATAATTGGCCAATGTGGCTGTGAATAGGGAGAAAGTAGTCAATAGACTGATGATAACTCAAGAATCGTATAATAATAGTTCAAAGGTCAAAATAAAGCTAATGATAAGAGAAACACGAATATGAATAGTTTAGTTACGTAACAATTATACAATAGGAAATAGGCATATTACATTGGTCTATAAATAGACCTTAGAGTTACGATTCATAATTCTCTTCGGAATACATCAGTCTGCTTTAACATTTCCACGAAATTCGTCGATGGATTATCAAACTTAATTGCTTAGGCTCCAATGTTGATGCCATTATATCAGTGAAGTAAATATTTCAAATGTAGCCATATTATCTTATTGATTCTTGTGTGGACCAACTGGAATATCTAACCCTAATAATTTGTGTTTCGCCATTATAATGTCAGAAAAACGATCTCGTGAAACAGCGTCGTTTCTCATCGTTACATTAAAATGACAGTTTCTTTAAAATTAAAAAGTGATTCGAATAAAATGCAGTAACCTAGAAACTATATTTTGAAGACTGACCACTTACTTACTTACGCCTGTTACTCCTCGTCGAGGAGCATAGGCCGCTCACCAGCATTCTCCATCCAACTCTGTCCTGGACCTTCCTTTCCAGTTCTTTCCAGTTGTTATTCATCCTTTTCATATCTGCTTCTATTTCCCGGCGTAATGTGTTCTTTGACCTTCCTCTTTTCCGCTTCCCTGCCGGATTCCAAGTAAGAGATTGCCTTGTAATGCACAATGGTGATTTCCTTAATGTATGTGCTATCCAACTCCGCCTGTAGCTCTTCTAGAGTTACTGCCTGGGTAACGAAGGAGGTTTGGGCATGTTGTTAGCGACCCCATCCCGTAGAAAAACTAACTCGCTAAAAAAGCGCTAACCAGAAGCCTGACCAACTCATCTTATTTGTCAGTAACTATGTAAATTAACGTACTCATGACTTACACTTTTTACGTATGATCTAAATTGCAACCAGAGCATTAAACATTGTGATTCGTGTAAGCAAATTACCACTTCACATACTTCCAGATAAGTTCGAAGTCAACAAAAAAACCTAAAACTTAACTTTAATCAAATGTAAACGGAATTGTTTCTAAACAGTTCTGTCTATTCTCTATTTGGCGGCATGTTTGAACATTTGAGCTACCTGTCCCTGCTATCTAGATATTTCAACAAGTTATTTAATTCTGTTTGCTTTAATACATCATTATGGCTATTATTCGCATCACCTATTGAGATGCGTTTGTGAAAAATGTGCAACCATTCATTGTACATGTAATAAAAGACCCAATCAGAGTTATTGTTATTACTGGCAATGTGAATTGAAAAGAATGAAGATTATTCAAATGTCGACTGACTGGAGTGGTGACATCTAACTGGTGATCACTCAATATTGATCGTCATGATCGATCAAGAAGTAAGAAACGGAAACTTGTTGAAATACTTTGTACTGAGAGTTCTATATTGTACTAAAAATATAATATTAGATAAAGGTAATACTGTGATGTGGGCTACTTATATCGACATAAATAGTATATATCATTAGTCAGGAATAGAATAGCTGGCAGTAAAAGATTGAAAAGATCGAGAAGAGAGGAACATAAACACAAAGCAATCGGTGTGAAACTCCAGGAACAATGAAGTTTGAGACAATTAATGAACACTTTGCAAACGAAGTATCAGAGTATGGTTTTTCTATTTTATCAAGGAACTTTGTAGTTTGTGCTAATACATAATCGGTTGTCCTTATCTGTGTTCTCATTCACTACAACATTACTGCTAATAATAATGGCGTGTTAACCCATACGAACAGTCTAAAGTCCTTATCAGTTGCCCTTCCTGACTAGCTCTATCTGTTGAATCCAAAACACTAATCTCAATCCTCAATTTATTCAAAATTATCAAGTTATAATCAGAAGGAGTTTTGAGGAGATTTCAGTACTTTCATAGTTGAAATCATGAGTCAATTGAAACCAGACTACCATGGAAAACCTGCAAACACTGGACGGACGTTTCGTCCTATAGTGGGACTCCTCAGCAGTGCGCATCCACAATCCCACCTCGTGAGATATCAACTCATTGAAGACAATCGGTGAACGGTTGCTCAACTTCGTGAATTGTTTAAAGTTAGACACACAACAATCGGACACCGTCTCAGTGGTCTAGAGGTTAGGCGCTCTCGCGCGAGACCGACAGTTCCTGCATTCGAATCTTGTGGGGCGGGATCGTGGATGCGCACTGCTGAGGAGTCCCACAATAGAACGAAACGATCTTCCAGTGCTTCGCAGGTTTGCCATGGTGGTCTAGCTTCATTCGACTCATGATTTCAACTATGAAAATATCAAGTTATACCTTAGTAATAAATTACTTGATTTAAAGATTCCTTCTTTTTATATATTTTAGTTGATATTGGAGAAGAATGTAATCATATTAATAAGGTATGTATAAGTCAAAAAGCAATTTGTCATAAGAATTCAATGAATGATTTGGATCAAACACAATTGACAACTAAACATAATTTAAATATTTGTGTATGTCATGATGGTTGGATACCAGTTTATCAAAAGAATTTAGATTATTTTGAATGTTGTAAGTTAATTATTATTATATGATATGAATTCAACTTTTATTGTTGTTGTTGTGGTGGTGGTTGTTGGAATATCTGATTTTGATTGACATTTATGAACTCCCCAAGGGATCCAAGAAGATTCAAAGTAATCTCTAATAATAATGAATAATTTTATAGTTGAATTCAGAAGTCAGTAGAAGCTAGACCACCATGGAAAGCCTAGAACCACTGGATGGCCGTTTCTTCCTATTCTGGGACTCCTCAGCAGTGCACATCAACAATCTTGCTCGCGGACGCTTAAACTCTAGATCACTAAGCCGGCATCCGACTATGTTAATGTCCAACTTCAAGCAATCCATGAAACTGCGCTATCATCCACCATTGTCCTCAGTGAGTAACTGACTCACAATAGTCACAGTTCAACTCTACTGGTCACGGCTTCTCACTACAACTCCGGGAAATGCCACTTGAAGCCAGTCACCAGTGACCACATAATGATTACTATCAAAAAGGGTGCTTTTGTGAAGATCCTAGTAATTTATTATTATAATTCATGAGTCTATTAAAGCTAGATCATCACAGAAAACCCGTCAGCATCAGAGGTTAATCTTGACCGAACGTCCTTGGTTGGAGCCCCGTGAGTGGTATAGTGGATGATCACTGTTGAAGAGTCCCATTCTAGGACGAAACGGTCGTCTTGTGTTTCCGAGTTTTCCATAATGATCTAGCTTTAATCGAATAATGAATTCAACTATTACATTATTACAATCACCACAAAACCCCCTTTTCTAATAAAAAGAGTTTATCTAAAATCCTAGTTTATTCATTATTCCATATTATGTAACATCTTATGATTTTCTCCTATTATTATTATTATTATAAAATGATTATTACTTAGACCATTCATATTAATTAATATGTTATTGTCTAATTTTATTGTTTCTATCCATTGTTTGCTTCATTTAGACAGTTACAATGACACGTAGTAATAATACTAATACTACTAGTACCATTACTATTACTACTACTACTACTACTACCAATACTACTACTAATGATAATAATAGTAATATAAAGCCAGTTTAAAATTAATCCGTTTAAATTAGTAAAATAGATTAAAATTAAGTTAGTAAGTGGAATCATCAACTTTACACATACATATAAGGGAGTGAATAATGAAAAACTGGCCTCTAAGTCGATAAATTAAGTTTCTCAATCATCTAGAATTTCTTTTTTTTTTCTTGTGAATAGGAGATTTGATGGATTAATTTAATATTGTGTTAAGAGTTATGGTCTAAAGTTAGGTCAATAAGAATTTAATACACTTGTAAAACCATAGTTATGATTGTATCATTCTGCACTTACTTACTTACGCCTGTGACTCACAATGGAGCATAGTCCACCGACCAGAATTCTCCAACTCACTCTGTCCTCGGCCTTCCTTTCTAATTCTATCCAAATTTTATTCATTCTTCTCATACCTGTCTCCATTTCTCGGAGTAATATGTTCTTTGGACTTAGTCTTCTCCTTTGATCTTCAGTATTCCATATGAGATCTTTCCATATGACACAGTTGTGAATGCTTTCCTCAATGTGTGTTCTATCCACTTTCAGCACTTCTTCTCAATTTCTTCCTCAACTGGAATCTCGTTTGTTCTCTCTCACAATAGGTTGTTGATGATATTGTCTGGTCAACGAATCCGAAGTATCTTGCGTAGACAACTGTTAGCAAACACTTGTATCTTCTGGATGATGGTTGTAGTAGTTCTTCGCTTTTTCGCTCCATACAGTAGAACCATCTTGACATTTATATTGAAAATTGTGACTTTGTTGTTGGTTGACAATTGTTTTGACTTCCAGATATTCTTCAATTGTAGATATCCTGCTGTTAATTTGCTGATCTGTGTATGACTCTATTCTTCTGCTTCTATTTTTATTAGTGTATAATTCTGTACTGATAAAAATAGAAACATAATAGATATTATTCAGTTTGAAGTTAATTTAAAATTATATAAGACTGTATAGCATTTTGGAGTTTCATATCTGTTATACTCCATGGAGAATTATGAATGGTAACTTTAAGGACTATTTATGGAGCAATATGATATGTATATTTTCTATTCTATAATTGTTAAGTAACTCAAGTATTCATATTCGTGTTCCTCTTATTAAAAGCTTTATTTCAACCTATAGACAACTACTGTACGATTTAACCATTCTTGAACTATACCCAATCTATTAATTACTAATCCCCCTATTCACAGTCGCATTTAGCTAACTCTTGTACAAATGTTATTGTCTATTTTATGGTGCGATATGGTCAGTTTGTTTGATATATAAACCCAATATGCTTGAGAACAATGATTTATATTGTAGAGGCTGTTATTGATGTTCTGGACTTAACCGGCTGAGCTAGGCAGAAAACAGGACTGATAAGTACTCAAGACTGCTCATACGGTTTTTCATGTATCATAGCTCTGATCAATAACTCACTGCTCTCTGATTGACGGAGATCTTCACGTTCATATATTCACTGGACACTCAGGCAATCAACATAACAGTCAACGAGCCATCCTTACACTTATATATAAGAAGCTAATTATATATTTTCTTATTCATTTTCATTTTCTCTTTTTTCTTTTCTTTTTTTTTCCTTTTTCAAAACAAAAAAAGTTCACGAAATAACTGATCCATCAATTATTGATTGTCAAAATTGTTATCAATCAAATAATAAATGTTATCAATTCAATATTGGATCAATCAATAAATTACATAATCAATATCGTTGTACATGTTCATTATTTAAACAAAATAATCAATGTTCAAGTAGTGATACTACTTGCTTATATCATATAGATATAAATGATGATCCAGATTTTAATCAATTTTTAATGAAAAAAAAAAATATTCAATTTGATCAATATAAACAAGTAAAAGAACCTTCAATATTGAATAGGAACAAAAAGGATTGTATAGAATACTTATGTAAGTTTTCTTTGTTGGTGTTGTTTCAATAGTCAATACAGAATAATTGAGCATTGAATGAAGTATAGATCATTTATTAGCTTATTACTAGTAACTATAATGTGAAGTTCAATTGATATTGTTTTCTTTGAATCTTCTCATTGATGTTTAGGACTTCAATTGATCAGTCTCTTATTGACATATGTGCAGCTTGTGCGGACTGCCTCGATATTCCTTTAAGTCATAAGCATTGTAAGCAAAGATGGATGGTAGCTAGTAGAGGAATGCAAAACGTATGTTTCGTCCTATTTAGATAACGTAATAGCGTTTGAATCGAACGGTACTTGATTTGAGTCTCAAAGTGAATATTAACTGTGAGGTGCATTTACGTCCATCTGATGAGTGGCAAATAGGACTAAAACGCGCCTCCTGAATTCCACTGCTAGTCACTATCCATCTTTGCTTAGTCATATACTCATATAATGTAAATGCTTTCTAGTTGTAGGTAGACAACTGTTTATAAATATTTGTACATTTTTGACGATGGTTGTCGTAGTTCATCAGGTTTCATCTCGGTACGGTAGAAGAACTGTCTTGACGTTTGTACTGAAGATTGTGACTTTGGTACTCGTTGACAGTTGTTTGAGTTCCATATGTTATTCAATTATAGTAATGTCGTCCTTGCTTTGCCAATCCTCTTATTTACGTCTGTATTGGATCCTCCACGTTCATCGATGATGCTAGCCAAATACGTGAAAGATTCCACCTGTTTTAGAGCTTCTCTATCAAAAACAGACTAATAGCCCATTTGTATATTGAACAGTAATTAATGTTTCATTTCCTATCTGAAACCCAACCATTAAACCAGATCATTCTTTCTATTCACTAAAATTATCTACCCTCTGTAACATTTCTGTTTATTTCGAAATTTCGAAGCGTTTATAGAGAAGAGTTACATGGATAGGATAAAATTTGGAAAAAAAGAACAATGGAACATTTGATCAGCCACATGTTCGAATAATTCTAAAAGTATTTCAAACAACAGAAGTCGAGATTAGATAAATTTATTACCCCCAATGAGAAATATTCTAAACCTTATGATATTTATCAGAAGGGGATTTGTGCAGATTTTAGTAATTTTTTGACAGTCAAGATCATGAATCATTTGAAGCTAGACCATCATGGAAAACCTGGAAGCACTGAAAGGCAGTTTCGTCCTATTATGGGACTTCTCAGCAGTGCACATCCACGAATCCGACTCACGAAATTTGAACCCAGGACCTAACGGTATCGCGCGCGAACGCTTAACTTCTAGACCACTGAGCCGGCATCCAACGGTGTTAATGTCTAACTTCAACCAATCCACAAAATTGAGTGACACATCCACCATTGTCTTCATTTCGTTATTGTCTCACTATCTCAACTATTGAAATGAAAATTAAATACTCTAATTCATAAGTCAATTAAAGATAGATCACCACTACTACTGAATAGTCCAGTGCTTTTAGGGTCTCCATGATTGTCTAGTTTTATAATCGTAGTTCAAGTATTGATTGAACTAGATTACATAACAATTAAATTCCTCAGAAAGGGTTTTGTGGAGAGTTCAGTATGTTTCATAGTTGAAATCATGAGTCAATTGAAGCTGGACCACCATGGAAAACCTGGAAGAACTGAACGGCCATTTCGTCCTATTATGGAACTCCTCAGCTTTAATTGACTTATGATTTCAACTATGAAAAATTAAAATCCTCATGTAGATTTTTTTATTATCTGTAATCATAATGACGAACTGGGAAAACATACAGAAAAAGCAATCAGCATTTTTATATTCACTTGGTGTTGTTTACATGTATCTTCTCATGGTTATTTAAGACTGCAAATGATCAGTCTCTTATTGGCCATATATGCATACTGTGCGTATTGTCTCGATATAGCCTTAATTCACAAGCATTATAAGCAAAGATAGATAGTGGCTAGCAGCGGAATCCAGTTTGACACGCGTTCCCTCCTATTTCAGACTCGTCAGATGGATGTACCTACATTTCAGACTTGCTGTTCACTCTAAGACTCAAACTCAGTACCTTTCTCTTCAAACGCCATCGCGTTATCCAGTAAGCTACTGAGTCCTGATAGTCACCTGCTTTTGTCATGTGGTGAAGTTAGATTCACTTGGTGTTGTTTGCTTGTATCTTCCCATGAATGTTTAGGACTGCAATTGATCAGTCTGTTATTGGCATATGTGCCTCCATCTGACGAGTCCCATATAGGAGGAAACACGCATCAATCTGGATTCTACTACTAATCACTATCCATCTTTGATTGTAACCAGCTCTTTTTTCTCTTTTTTTTATTTTCCTTTTCTTTTTTTCTCTTTTTTTCTTCTTAGTACATATTACATGTAATCAAGAAAGTATCCATATTTGTTTCAATAATCCATATCCAATATCAATAATCAATCATAATTATAATTATAAATTAAACAGTGATCTCATTTATTTAAAAAAATCAATAAATTTTCCAAAATTTATTAAAAATTTATTTAATTATTCAATCAATAATAAAAAATGTTATTTAATCAATAATCCTAACCATAATCAATATTGTTTAATGTTAAATATTCAATTTAATGAATTAAAACAATGTGGAATTTATGAAATTAATTATAAAGTAAGAAAAAATGAATGTTTAATATATATACTACTTATAATTATACTGGATATTGTTTTGGTTTAGGACTTTGATTGATCAGTCATTTATTGGGATGTATTTATACTTACTTACTTACTTACGACTGTTACTTACAATGGAGCATAGGTTAACGACGAGAATTCTCTAACCCTCTATGTCCTCTGCCTTCTTTTCTAGTTCTATACAATTGTTGTTCATTCTTCTCATGTCTGTCTCCATTTCTCTGTGATATCTTCTTTGGTCTTCCTCTTCTCCTTTGACCTTCAGGATTCCATGTGAGGGCTGGCGTTGTGACGCAGTTGTGGGTGATTTATTCAATGTGTGTCCTATCCACTTCCAGCGCTTCTTACTGGTTTCTTCCTCCACTGGAATCTGGTTTGTTGTCTTCCATAATAGGTTGTTGAAGATAGTGTCTGACCAACGGATCCGAAGTATTTTGCATGGACAACTGTTAATAAACACTTGTATCTTCTGGATGATGGCTTTCGTAGTTCTCCAGGTTTCCGCTCCATAAAGTAGAAATGTGTTGACATTTATATTGAAAATTCAGACTTTGTAGTTGGTTGACAGACAATTGTTTTGAGTTCCAGATGTTTTTCAGCTGTAAATATGCTGCTCTTTCTTTGCTGATCTGCACCTGCATATCTGCATTAGATCCACCGTGTTCATCGGTCATGCTACCCAGATATGTGGTTTTTACATCCTCCAAAGCTTCTCAGTCAAGTGTGATTCGATTGTTGAGTACTGTATTGTATCAGAGAGTCTTGCTTTTCCCTTTAAGTATGTTGAGACCTACTGCTGCTACACTGGTCGTCTTCTCCTGCATTTGTTGTTGCGTGTGTGATAGATAAGTCAGATCATCTGCGAAGTCTAAATCAATCAACCGCACCCTAGCTCTCTAGTGCATCCCGTGCTTCCCTCCAGGTGTGCATACTGTCTGTATTGTCTCGATATTGTCTCAAGTCATAAGCATTGTAAGCATTGTCAGCTACTGATTCCTCATAGCCACCAGCTTGTGCAATGTGATCAAGCTTAAATTCATTTTGTATTGTTTATTTAAACGTTCTGATTGATGTTTAGAACTGCAAGTGATTAAATTGTTATTGACATATGTGCATGGTGTACGGATTACCTCGATAGTACATTAAGTCACAAGCATTCTAAGAAAAGATGCATGGTAGCTAATAGTGAAATGCAGAACGTAGGTTTCTTCTTATTTGAACTCAGTAGTTAAGTGGATAATGTGATGGCAATTGAATCGAACGGTACTGGTTTCCAGTCCCGAAGTGAATTTCGACTGTGAGATGCAGGTATATCCATCTGAGGACTGGCAAATAGGACTAAAACGACGTGATGTAGAATAATAATTACACTAAGTTAAAAAAGAAATGTGATCTCACTTTTCGTATTTCATCCTAATAATCTTAACTTTCTTTTCATATTTTTGTAGTATGGATCTGTATTTTATGGAACATTACATGCTGAAATTACACAAAGTGAAGTCTCATTATTGAGAAACATTCACATTGATTTTGCTTGTCACATTAATGTTTCTCATTTGAATGGATCAAATCTATCTACTTCATACTTCTATGATAGGTAAACTACTCATACATACATATGTATATGCTGCCAAGATTTATTAAGATGTTATGTCTGTATTTGTTGAGTGATTTGAATTTGTATTCCTAATTTCAGTACATCGTTTCCAATAGACCACTTAAAACATGACTCCACCTTTATTTCAATCATTTGTACTACTTACTAATAATAAAGTAGTCTAAATAATAATAATAATTTTCTGTAGCTTATTTATGAAAGTAGTTTAATTCCTCTGATTAAAACGAATCGCTTACATTCCGACTTCATTGTTGCGTTTCATTTTTCAATTTGAAGCAGCGTTTCCAAATCTTTCAAATATTTATTTATTTATAAGCAATTTACTTGATATGCTTTATGCTATTACGAGTTCACCCTACCCTGTAAACGGAACGAAGGTCAATGACACAGTGACACGATAGGCTAGATCGAGAAGTCTTGATGAGGTGTAGAGAATGCATTCTACAAGCATCCAGAAATATTAGGTCACTAGGAATACAAATCAAGCTTATTTATACAATGATAGAACTGCCCTTGGGAGAGCTACAAAACAGTGTACTAAAAAAACCGGCATCAATGACAGTCAAGGAATTCCGAGTGGGAAATGTGAGCTGTAGGTCAACTAAGCGTCTCTCGGCGCGAAAATATAAAATTAAAATTTTCAGGATAAAATTACAAAATTAAGACTTTTTCCAAGTGTGTCCTGGGGATCTAACGTCCCCAAATGTAATCCACGAAAGTTTATCTTCAAATGTTATGCCTACTATGGAAAGGCTGTTTTATTTGCTACCTTTTTTCATGCATCTGTGTATCGGTATACGCTTCATTGACAGACATTGCTTTAGATTTTACTGTTAATGTTGTAAATTAAACCAATACAAATAGACTGATCTGTTTTCTTGCATAAAGGACTTCTGAGTAGTAATTTAGTCATTTGGTTGGAAACCATGAACCACTCGACAATGTGTACGAAAGAGAGTTTGTTAACAAAGACTATTTCGAACAATCTAGATTACAAATAACCAACTGTCATTTATTCTTCTGTATGTAGATTTTATGTGACTGGCAAGTTCATCTCATTAATGAATCAGTTCCTCTACACGTCAATATAGGGATATTAAAAACAGTTCAGATTTTACAAGTGTTTTAGAGGTTAAGCGCTCGCGCGCGAGACCGGTAGATCCTGGGTTCCAATCTCACGAGGCGGGATCGTGGATGTGCACTAGTGAGGAGTCGCACAATATGACTAAACGACCGTCCAATGCTTCCAGGTTCTCCATGGTGTTCTAGCTTCAATTAACTCATGATTTCATTTATAAAAATACTAGAATCTCCATAAACCCCCCTTCTGATAATGATTATATGCTCACTAGTAATTGTCTCCATGTGGTATTTCCTGGAGTTCCAGTGAGAAGCAGTAACTAGTGAGGTTCAATCAGGTCTGTTAAGAGATATCAACTCACTGATGACATTGGTGAATGGTTGCTCAATTTCGTGGATTGGTTGAAGTTAGACATTAACACTGTTGGATGCCGGACAACTCAGTGGTCTATCGGTTAAGTGCTCTGGCGCGAGACTGATAGGTCTTGGGTTCAAATCTCGTGAGGTGGAATCGTGAATGCGCTCTGCTGGAGAGTCCCACGATAGGACGAAACGGTCATCCAGTACTTGCAAGTTCTCCATGATGGTCTAGCTTCAATTGACTCATGATTTCAACTATAAAATCTTCCCTCTAACAAATTTTAAAATATTAATAATCTTCGAATTCTCTTTTTTTTGTTCTCAAAGATCAATCAACATGAAAAAAAGAACTGATCCATTGATTTTATCACAAAAATCATCGGAAATCAATAATTTTCTTTCAATAAATGATATTGAAAAGGTTACTTTACAAAAAGAAAGGATACGAAATATGAATTCTAGTTTAATATCATTATCTCTCATTAATTTAACTAAGAATATTTCAAAAAATTATGAAATGATATTAAAAATCTCCTCAACATTATCTGGTAAGAATTATGTTTTCTAGTGAAAGTTGTTGTAGCGAGTTAGTTTTCTAGGGGATGGGGTAGCTAACGCCATGCCCAACCCTCCTCCTTTAACCAGGATTTGGGGCCCTTAGTAACTCCAGAAGAGCTACAGGTGGAGTTAAATCTATTCAATTAATTATTTTTTATGAGTTTTCTTTAGCGAGTTAGTTTTCTATGGAGTGGGGTCTGTAACCCCGGGGCCTGGAACCGATAGTAACCCCCGAAGGAGCTACAATTGGAGTTAAATCTAGATGTACTTTTTAATTATTTGCAACGATTTAATTAATAATTAGATTCTAGGGAGATATTTTGTTCATCGTTTTTCTTGGACTGGTACACTCAAATGGTAATCATTGTAATTCCTCGGCAATGGACTCGGTGCCTAGTTTTAATGTCCTGTAGAGTAGTATTTAGATATTAGGTGAATTCAAAAGATTTTTTCTAGTCAAATACAGTTATGAGCAAGTTGTGCTAAATGAATAGATTATTCATTTTGCTAAGGTCATGTTTATCTCAACGGTAATTGGACATTCTCATGAATGTACATATCTGTTAGTATATCCATTTGATATTAGGAATTACCATCTATATTTTACTTTCATGAATTACTGAATTAGAAGGGAAATGATAATGTTAAATTATTTCATGGTTTACTGTTGTCAAGATGATCTTGTTTGAAAGATTAAGGTAAATTCACTTGGTATCGTTGCGGTTGAATCTTCCCATTGATGTTTAAGATTGCAATTGATCAGTACTAAATCTTCACAAAACCCCTTCTGATAATTGATCAGTCTCTTATTGGCATATATGCGTACTATGCGTATTGCCAAGATATAGCCTTAATTCACAAGCATTATAAGCAAAGATGGATGGCGGCTAACAGTGGAATCAAGGACGCGTGTTTCATTCTATTTGGGACTCGTTAGCTGGATGTACCTGCATCTGAGAGTTGATATTCACTCTGAGACTCAAACCCAGTACCGTTCGCTTCCAACGCGTGTCCTACATTCCACTGCTAGGCACTATCCATCTTTAATAACAAAACTAGTTCAATATTTTTCTGAATACTTAAGGTCTATGTAATATAAAGCAAAGGTTTAACCATAGATTAATAAGATTTCATAAGATCTTATGAATGAAAGGTTTAAGGTGAAAATTCTTCAATCCATTATAAGTTGCAGAACAATGACAAAGTGATAATGTTGAATACCATGAAGAATATATAATGATCTATAAATCGATATTTTATTGTAAAGGACAATATCATCAATATTATGTGCCATCTAGAAGAGTTTCCAAGTTATAATTGGGATTACATAATATGACAATAACAAAGCAACAACTCTCAAGAACATTAATCCATCTTTATTTCTTTTTATAAATTTAGATTATGTTCTTTATAGATTGGTGTTGTGAATTTAAGCCCGGCGTTTCATCACGTGATTTATTCACCAATCGAAATATGACTTATTCATCAATCTTGGTACTGTGCTAAACCAATGACGATTGACCGGTATGAGCAGTCTAGCGTCTTTATTGGTCCTTTATCCGCCTAGCCCTTTCAGTTTAGTCCAGAACACCAATAACAGCTTCTGCTATGTGAATCGTTTATTTCATACGTACTTGGTTTATATACCAGGCAGACAGACCATATTACACCGTAAAATAGAAAAATAATATTTCTACAAGATCAAGCCAAATGTGGCTGTGAACGGGAGAGACAGTAATCAATAAACTGAATATAATTTGGGAACAGTAAATCGTACAGTAATAATCCATAGATCGAAATGAAGCTTATAATGAGATGAATATAGATACATACAATCCAACGACTTTTCAGTTGGTTATTCTTTAGATAATAGGTGTCAGAGAAAATTAAGATGTATGTTTCGATCGACTTAGAAGTTATCAACGAAATGCTTTTGACAATCAATATTCATCGGCTATGTAGGAAACGCAGTATGCACATGAGGTGATGGATTTTAGAGTAAAGTCTCCATTGTAATGCAAATATTAGAATCTGAGTTCTCTCATCTAATTAGTCTCAATTATAGTGAAGCATATATCCTAAATTTCAATACCAGTTATAACCACATATCATAATCAAGTTACAAGATGTAAGTAATATCGATGTATCCGTTCAAAAGAACCTCTACATCAACAAAGATATCGAATTCAGTTACGAATCTTAAGAATAGAAAAAAAAGAAACTTTGTATAAATAACTATTTCAATTTGTAGTGAACGAGAACACGAGTGGGGACTATCGAATGTATTCGATCACAAAATTACAGAATATCTCACTAAAATCAGACAGTTAATTTGCAAACTATCAATCAATTGTCTCAACCTTGACTGTTCCTTCTGTAAATATTAGTCCATCGTCTGTGATTTCATTATTCATGCATTTTCATACGAATTGCGTTTCGCTCCCGTTTTTTTCTTATCGATCATTCTATGCCTAACCATCGCTATATATTACTTATATGGATATAGGTAACCCGCACCATAAAATGAGTTCAAATCTATCATGAATAGTCTTATTATCAGAAGGGGTTTTGTGGAGATTTCAGTATTTATCAAAGTTGAAATCATGAGTCGATTGAAGATAGACCACCATGGAAAACCTTGAAGCACTAGATGGCCGTTTCGCCCTATTATGGGACTCCTCAGCAGTGCGCACCCACGATCCCGCACTCGCGAAATTCGAACCCAGGACCTACCAGTCTCGAGCCAGAGCCCTTAACCGATAGACCACTGAGTTGTCCGGCATCCAACAGTGTTAATGTCTAACTTCAACCAATCCACAAAGTTGAACAACCATTCACCAATGTCATCAGTGAGTTGATATCTCTTAACAGACCTGGTTGAACTCCACTAGTCACTGCTTCCCACTAGAACTCCAGGACATGTATCTGAAGTCAGTCACCAGTGAGCATATGATTATAGTCAGAACGGGTTTTGTGGAGATTT
>NW_017385991.1:465313-508764 GCF_000237925.1 Schistosoma mansoni | reverse complement strand
CATGAGTCAAGGGCTCTGGCTCGAGATTGGTAGGTCCTGGGTTCGAATCTCGCGAGTGGGGGATCGTGGGTACGCACTGCTGAGGAGTCCCATAATAGGATGAAACGACCGTCCAGTGCTTCCAGGTTTTCCATGATGGTCTAGCTTCAATCGACTTATGATTTCAACTTTGATAGTCTTATTAATTAAAAAAAGAAAGGGAAACAATACCTTGTTTGTTAAATGTTTCCTTCTTTTTTTTCTATAATTTATTTAGAATTCATATTAATAGAATATTGTTTGATCAATGGTCAATCAATTCCTTCCAAGATACGACCAACTTATGAACATGAAGAACTCTTGGACTTAAAGTATGTACCGTATGTTGAAACAAACAACAAGTTTAAACAAATACACTTGTAATATTTTGTTTTAAATCTTACAGTAACTAACACGTTTTTATGTCAGTCTACTTTTCTTTTTGAGGTTAGTAGTATTAAAGGAAATGAAATCTATTTGTCAAAGACTTTAGTGTTGATCAATAATGTTATAATCTGTGGCTGAGTGGATGGCCTGTTAATGGATGAAGTGATAAGACCGACAATCAGAGAGCAGCAATTTATCGACCGGACCAAATGACACACGGATACCGTACGAGCAGTCTAGAGTACTTGTCGGTCCTGCTCTCTGCCTAGCTCAGTCAGTTAAGTCCAGAACAGCTTTTGCGGTATGAATCATTATATTTCGAACATACTGGATTTACATTCCAACCAGACAGACCACATATAATATCACAAATCTATTTGATTATTGTACATTCTCTAACTTTTTAATTTTTTTATACAAGTTTGCGACATCTCCGAGGTTAGTAATCTGTTACAAAGTCATCCTGTAAGTATTCAAGTACAAGAAGAATCGATGACTAAAATACAATCACTTCTAGATCTAATATTTCGTAGATTCAACCTGAGAACTGTTTTGAAGATACAATAATAAAGAATCATAAGGTCAGGACAAAAGCGAACTACTAGTAATCAGTATATGTCATAGAGAAAACTATCGCTCAAACCTTAAGTGATTAAACACCAACTTTTATATACTTTCACTTGGTATTATGTGTTTGAATCTTCCCATTGTTATTTAGGACTACAATTGATCAGTCTATTATTGGCATATGTGCATCCTGTGCGGACTGTCCCGATATTGCCTGAAGTCATAAGCTTTATAAGCAAAGATGTTTGACGCGCGTTTCATCCTACTTGGGACTCATCAGATCGATTTGCCTGCATCTGAGAGTTGATGTTCACCGTGGGACTGGAACCCAGTACCGTTTGCATCAAACGCCATCACGTTATCCACTTAGCTACTGAATAGCTTTTATACACTTTTGCAGAACAATTTTTTGTGATTCAATTAGTTTTAGTTTGAAGTGTTCCAAAAATTTCCCTCGTCAAAATCTATAGGGCCCCAGAAATGCTAAAATCACGTTTGATATAATCAGCATTGAATAGAATCTCCTCAGAAACATCTAGAAAATGCAGAATCACGTGTCACGGTTTTGGTTGGATAGTTACGTATAATGTTTTCATAATTAGTGTGAATCCAGAAATTTCCAGAAAATCAAAGTCATGTGTCCCTCTATCAGTACCGTCGTTTTTCTGTACATAAACTAATCTCGAAGTAAAGTGTTCTTTTACCACTTTGTATCTCGTCTCTTGTGTTCAAGTCGTCGAGGAGTTCTAACCTGAGATTATTAGCAAGTAGATAGGGAATCAAATCGACTGTTCATTGATTGAATTTATCAGTTTATAAAAGTGAACTAATTGAACGAAAAATTGTAACTAGACAAAGATGAAAATGTTAATCTACACAGTAGTAAACTTGTTATTGCTACATAAAACAACAGGTTTAAATCACCACTCTTATAACCTTTCAAAAACTGAAATTCATTTAGTATTGTTTGTTTGAATCTTCCCATTGATGTTTTAGAACTGCAACTGGTCAGTCTCCAATTGGTATATGTGCATACTGTGCGTATTGCCTCGAAATAGGACGAAACGCGCGTCAAACTGGATTCCACTGCTAGCCACTATCCATCTCTGCTTACCATGCTTGTGAATTAAGGCTATATCGAAGCAATACGCACAGTATGCATATATGCCAATTAGAGACTGACCAGTTGCAGTCCTAACACATCGATGGGAAGATTCAAACATACAATACCAAGTGAATTTCAACTTCACCCCATTGCACAAGCAAGTGGTTTCAAAAATTGTTTATGTTCTTTCCCTAAAAATAATATTTTTATTTAAATTCTCTATATTGATTGAAGTAAATTTTTTTACACATAACACCTTAAGGATCTATTCAGAAATGAGTTACTAGTGTAGTGTGTGCTACTGATATCGACAGATATAAGTAGTATGTATCACTAATCGAAATGCCTGACGGCAGAAGGTTGAGAAGATTAGAGAAAAGAGAACGAGAACAAAGAATGATTGGTGTGCGAACGAAGGGACAATCAAGTCTGAGACGATTGGTCGATATTTCGAAAATAAAGTGTTTACTGTGTATGGTTCTTAGATTTTACTAAGAGATTCTGTAATGTTGTTGTTATAACGATCCATTTTCCTTGTTACATGTGAATGAGACGTTAATTTACCTTAGACAAATATCTACACTAGATTCCCTCCCAATGTCTACTCTACAGGATTTCAACACAACTCAGATCAAGAACACGTGATTAACCCGACTAGAAACGCAAATATATCTCCACACCGACATCCGACACAATCCAACACCAATGAACAATCAACCAATAATAATAAATAATAAGGATAAGGGAATATATAACTCATCTACAACCAGTCAGACTATCTACAAGTATGACTAAGCAGACTTACTTACGTCTTTTACTCCCAATGGAGCATAAGCTGGAGACCATACCACGTTGAAAGCACCGGTTCTTGTCCGACTAAACAGACAACCAATACATTTAGTTGTCTCCACATCTGTTGTCGTTCGGTACATTCGGTATCTCTGCCAACTACACTAATGATAAAATGACTTTAGTAAATGTATGCCGTAAAATTTCAATACTTTTGTATTCAATGTTCAAAATAGAATGCCTCTTCTTGGTTTCTTGATAAGCAATAACTGGTTTCTTTTCTTTTCCCATTAGATGCTTCAATACAAACATTCATAGAATTAAACGAATTATGGATCTCTTTAAGAATCTACCAGAATATCAATGTATCTTATTTAAACAAATTATACATCATCGGACATCTAATAATAATAATCATTCAATATGGATAAGTCAACCATTTCATTTAAAAAATGTATCATTATATAATAGTGTATATTCTACTTGTCTTATACGTGTTTGTCAAATAGAACAATTTTGTACATATGTAAGTGATAAAAGGTACATTCTGGGAAATATTTATTTTCAGAAAGGGGTTTCTTGGGAAGTTTGTAGTTGAATTCATCTTGGAAAACCTGGAAACACTAGGAGATCGTTTCGTGCTAGTATGAGACTCCTCAGTAGTGCAAATCCACAATCACACTCGATGGATTAGAACCTAGTGCTTCCAGGTTTTCCATGACGATCTAGACTCAATTGACTCATGAATTCAACTATTATGTTACTACAATCACCATAAAAACACTCTTTCTGATAATAATCATTATGTGCTTACTAGTAACTGGTTTCAAGAGGTATTTCCTGGAGTTATAGTGAGAATCCGTGACCAATGGAGTTGAACCTTGTCTCTTGTGAGGTAGTTACTGAATGAAGACAATGTTGGACGGCGGCGCAATATTGTAGATTGGTTGAAGTCGGACATTAACACTGTTGGGTGTGGGCTGAGTAGTGTGCTAGTTAAGCGTTCGCACGTGACACCTAATGTCATGTGTTCGAGTCGCACGTGAAGTACTAACGAGGTGCACTACTCTCCAGTCCCATATTAGGGAGAAATGGCCATTGAATGCTTTATCATATTTCATCGATAATCTGATCTATCATTTTTTGCATGAAAATTTTCAACAGTCAACATAATAACATTCTGCGACAATATCAACAACAGTAATGTAGTCAGAAAAATTTGATTGCACGATTAGTTGTCAGTTAACAAATTATTTCCACGTTATTCAAATTGAACATAACTTGATATATGAATATATCCTTAATGCTTACTTAATAACCTATGCTTGTTACTGTTCGTGGAAGCATAAGGCGCGGTTTAGAATTCTCCAATAACCTGTGTCCTGACCACTGGTCCCTGTTTTTATACGTTCTATTCATGCAATTGACATCTGCATCTGATTCTTGATGCAATTTGTGATTTGATGTACAACTTCTCTTTATATCATTAGAATTCCATTCTGAGGCTTGCCTCATAATGCAGTTTGATGATTTCCAAAATGTATGTCCTATCCGCCCCCAGCATTCATTTCTAATTTTCCCTCCAGATGGAAACTGACTTGTTCTCTCCTAAGTAGGTTGTTGTTAATAGTATCCGACCAACGGACATTAAGTATCTTGCCTAGAGAATTGTTTAGAAATACGTGTACATTTGTGAAGATGATTGTAGCAGTTCTCGAAGTGTCAGCTCCGTACAATAGAACTAAATGTCTTGACGTTCATATTTCAAATCCTGACTTTGGTATTGGCCAACAGTTGTGTCGAGTCTCATATGTTCTTCAATTATAGGGATGCTGCACTTGATTTACCGACCCGTACCTTCACATTTGCATCAGTTTCTCCTTGTTTATTGATGATGCTGACCAGGTACATAGAAATTTCCACCTCCTCCAGAGTTTCTCCTTCAAGTATGATTGCGTTGGTGATCTCTGTGTTGTATTTCAAGATCTTATTCGTCCTTCGTTGATGAGTATTGTTACATATGGGATAGAAGAGCAAGATTATCTGTGAAGTCCAAATGGTCTAGCTGCATCTAAGCTGTCGACTGTATTCCGTGTTTCCTCTCAGATGTATCGGTCTTTACAATCCAGTCGAACACCAGAGGGAATAGAAAGAGTGATAATAAGCAGCCTTGTCTGACACCAGTCTTCACTTAGAGTGCATTTTTCAGCACGACTTTGCACTGTAGTTCGTCGTATGAATTCCATACGAAGGTGACGATCTTCTCAGGTACATCATAGTGTCGAAGAAGGTTCCATAATGTTCTCCTATCTACACTATTAGAGGCTTTCTTATAATCAAGGAAGTTGACGTATAGTGACAAATTCTATTCACTTGATCGCTCAACAGTGGTATGTAGTGTCATGCATCGATCTGTATATGACTGATCCTTACAGAATTCAACCCGTCGATCTCGAATTTGTGCGTCTACTGAGTCTCTTATCAGGCTCAACGATAATATTGAAAACTTCTTCCGGTACTGATAGTAGTGTGATGCCTCTGTAACTCATACACTTCCTGAGATCTCCATTCTATGAAATCTTGACGAGATATTTATTTATTCAGTTCATAGGTAATTGTTATTCCTTTCAAATCTCACTGAATAGAATGTGGAGCATCTTCTCAGCTACTTCTTTGTCTAACTTAGTGTTTCAGTTGATATAATGTCTGGTCCTGCTACTCCACCACTCTTCATTTGTCTGAAAGCTTAGCTGATTTTTCCCATTAGTAGTGTAGTGACACCTATAGGAAGGTCTGTATATGCCGCTTTGG
This sequence comes from Schistosoma mansoni, assembly GCF_000237925.1. NCBI lineage: Eukaryota > Metazoa > Platyhelminthes > Trematoda > Strigeidida > Schistosomatidae > Schistosoma > Schistosoma mansoni. The sequence goes on along the minus strand of NW_017385991.1, from coordinate 503,087 downwards.
TGTCTAGTGGCACTGGTCTATTAAAGAATTCTTCAAAGTGTTCTACCCACCTGTCCCACTGATTGGCCTGCCTTCTTTGTTCTTGCTTGGTCGCACTGGTTTACCATATTCCCCTGCTATCTTCTTCGCCGCATCATAGTCACTTCTCTTGCAGCTTTTTATGCTGTCATTGCCAGGTATTGCATGTATTTCCACTTATTAGCTCCGATGTCTCTCTTCACTAGCTCGTTCGCTTCTGTGTGCTCTACTTGTCCCTTGGCTTTCTTTGCTCTTTTTCGGTTGTTTTTGGTTTGTGTCTCCTCGTTCTTTATTTCTTGAATCTTGTCCGGGGTATCAATGGAGATTCATACCTTATGATCACGCTTCTTTCGAACCAGCACATCCTGGCATGTTGAAGTTAATGCCTCTCAAATCCCTTCTCAGTTGTTCTTCGTAGTAAGTTCCTCTCATGTGAGTGAATCTCATGGGGCTTCAAACCAGTCGCTGAGAGCTACATTGAATCCGTCGAGTTTGTCAGTATCTTGAATAAAGGCTGTATTAAACTTTTTAGTGCTGTTTGTCCAGTTGTCCAGAGCTTCTTTAGTACCAGTTTCATTTTGGTTATCAGCAGGTGATGGTATGAAGCTATGTCAGTTCCTCTCTTCATTCTCATGCCTGCCGTTGTCCTTCTGAATTTTTTAGTGATGCGAATATGATCTATCTGGTTCTCTCAAGTGTGAGCTGGCGAGACTCATATAGCTTCGTGTGTGAGTTTTAGGGGAATATGGGGCCACCTATAACCATTTTGTTAAAGACACAAACTTACAAATCTCTCACCATTTTCGTTTCTTTCTCCAAGTCCATGTTGTCTTATGATCACTTCATACTCGGTATCCTTCACTCCGGTCATGGCGTTTAAGATGGTGAGGTCCTTTCCTGGGCACTTATCGACCTCAACCTCCCATAAAACTGATCTCTATCGTCTTCTTTACTATCATTAGTGAGACAATTGATTGTTATTTTGCAAATTAACTGTTTACTGTATGTTTATCAGATTTTAGTGAGATAGTCTGTAATTTGTGCTTAAATAAATTCGATGGTCCCCACTTGTGTTCTGTTCACTACACCACGATTTCGCCCCACGGGATTCAAACCCGGAGTCCATCGATTTCGCACACGTACACTTAACCTCTAAACTATTGAGTCGGCATCCAACGATGTTAATGTCTGACTTCAACCAATCCACGAGACTGAACCACCATCCATTTACTTCAATATTGATCATTTCAGTATCCAACAAATGATACATAAAGTTTTCTTTTTGTTACAGGCTGAATTTTATTCATTCAATAGAACAGATAAACAATACAATGATCAATCTATACAATCCAAAGTGTATATACCATTGATCATGCTGAGTAACAATAACAATAATGATAGAAATAAAACTAACTTAGCTCATTTATTCCCACCAATCAATTTCAATAATTTAATACAATTTCACTTTATTCAATCTACATTGAAACTGAATCAAACTAATATGAATATACAATTGAATGATCCTATTGATGTATATTCCAAACATATAACTATAAGTAAGTTTGTTTGAATCTTCTCATTGACGTTTAGAACTGCAATTGATCAGTCTCTTATTGGCTTATGTGCATACTGTGCGTATTTCCTCGATATAGCCTTAATTCACAAGCTTATAAGCCAAGATGGATAGTGTCTAGCAATGGAATCTAGGACGCGTGTTTTGTCCCACCTGGGACTCGTTGATGGGAAGATTCCAACAAACAACACTAAGTGAATTCGAACTTCAACACATTGCACAAACAAGTGGCTATCACGACTCAGTAGCTGAGTGGATAACGAGATGATGTTTGGAGCGAACGGTACTGGGTTTAAGTTCCGGATTGAACATGAACTCTGAGATGCAGGCACATCCATCTGAAAAGTCACAAATAGGACGAAACGCGAGTTCTGAATTCCAGTGCTAGCCACTATCCATCTTTGCTTATACGTTTATATTGTTTTGAACAATTATGAATCCTTTGTCTTTTGTTAAATGATTACTAGAGGATTACCAGTTGTATAAGGATTATTATTAACTGTAGAATGAAATTAACTAAAGAGAATTACTGAATAGTTATCTCATTTTATGGTGTGGGTTACTTATGTCCACATAAGTAGTATATGACGATGGTCAGGCAGAGAATGTATTTCAGCAGATGATCGATAAGGAAAGAACCGGAACGAAACTCAATCCGTATGAAAATGCATGAACAATATTAATAGGAGACGATGGACTAATATTTGCAGAAGGAAGAGTCAAGATTGAGACAATTGATTGACAGTTTGCAAATTAACTATTTACTGTATGGTTATCAGATTTTAGTCAGATAGTCAGTAATATTCGTGTCAAATACATTCGATTGTCTTCACTCGTGTTCTTGTTCACTACAACTTGAGTTTTTAAACTGTTCAAAGTACTCATGCAATCAATGCGTTTTCCATGATACCTAATCTTTTAAAGTTTGATAACAAGTGAGATCATTCTTGTGAAATCTTGAGTTCAACTAGAAAGATGGTCATTATTTTCTGATTTTAAAAGATTTGTGTTACGAAGCTCGATTTTCCTTGTCCATACGAATGGGACGTTAGTTTACCTTAGAAGGATATCTATACTAAATACCTTTCCAGGGTTTATTCTACAGGACTTCAACATAACTCAGATCAAGAATACATGACTAGCCTGATTAGAATGTAAATATATTTCCACACTGAAAGCCGACAACAATCACAGTAATAATAAGATTAGGAGAATATATAACTCATCTAGTACCTGTCAGACTATCTACTAGTTTGACTAAGCAAACAACTTATCATTACCTTCCTCTCCCATACATCAATTCATAGTCTGATTTGACTTTATGGTAAAACTGCTTTTAAAAATCTTCGTCATTTTACCAATATTTAAGACTTCAGTGAATAGCTAAATGTTAAATGCTATTATGTTTCGTAGAGAGCATACTGAGGTAAACCATTATCCATCATACTGCGGAGTCATAACAACTATCAACCTGTCAACTGAATATGTCATTTACTGATAAACAAAAGAGTTTATGCCTTATCCTTGTTTATGCTTAAGACAGAATCTATCCAGTTCATGTTGTTAATATAGATTTGAATACCTCACTATTACTTATTCAGTATTGAAAGTTATAGATAATGGGTTTAGGTTTCAGTGTAAATGTCAATAATGAAATTCAGGTAGATCTAACTGATGAAACTCAGATCAAGCAAAGAACACATTCTAGAATCCTTTGATAACCTACTATTCAAAATGTATAGAAGTTCTAAATTCCAATCATAGAATGAACCACCATTATGTTCACGAAAAACTAATATTTCCATCGGATGATAGGAATTATAAAATCTTTATTTTAGTAACAAAGAACTCAAGTAGAGCAAAACGAGAGCTCATGCAGCAGTGGAATTCAGACGTTCCAAACAAACTTCATGTTCACTGTTCTGCAATGAAGAATACTTTATGATAATCATTTATCTCCCAGCACATAAAACAGTCAGTAGATATTAGTAATGTTTTATATATGTCAATTTTAAAAGGTCTTAAACAATGAAAGTTACCGATAGAAGATAGTTTTTTGCTGAGTTGTTATCCATTTAAGCAATTCTCGTAAGACATCATATAAATGATAAAAGTCTTTATCAGAAGGGGGTTTTGTGGAGATTTTAGTAATTTTATATAGTTGAAATCATGAGTCATTTGAAGCTCGACCACCACGGAAAACCTGGAAACACTAGATGACCGTTTCGTCCTATTGTGGGCCGTCCAGTGCTTCCAGGTTTTCCATGGTGATCAGGCTTCAATTGTCTCATGATCTCAACTAGATAAAAATCTTGTTCATTTCATAATCTCATTTATATCTGTTTTCTATTACAGATGTGAACAAATCACAAGAATATGTTTGGATTAAATATATTTTGGGAATTTCTATGTTTACTTTAATATTTCAAATAATAATATTTATATTTAAATATTTGAAGAAATACTATACAAAATACAAACTTGCCAATCATAGAAATTCATTTTTAATGACAGAGAATGCAAGTAAGCATGTTAATTTTGTTTTAAAATATTTGCTACTTATAAGTAGTACAAATAATAATGACAAATTTTAGGCGACTATTGCCAACTGGATGACAGAACTTCATTATCAGATAAAAGTGTTGTGTTGGAACGAGCCAATCAGAACCGAAAACGCAGCTTTTGGGCTTTTGTACAAACAGTAGGAATACGTTTGTATGATGCTCGAAATGTTTTAAATGATGGAGAAAAAAATACATTTTTCCTCCACAGAGTAAAAATTATTGCGTTAAACGCAACAAACGTTCAATTATAATTCTGAAGATCATATATAACTAGTATATCAACACCATCCCTTAATTTCAACACTAAACCTACACTCCTGATGGCACTATGTCTTATGGGCTAAATGATCATATAACACCTCTTGTATTGTTGAACGAAATTCATTCATTCACATGCTTACAAATAACTCTTGTAATAAAATGACGTAGTTTATGATGGCAACTCTTATTTCAAATAGGATTAGTATGGGACTCCTCCATATTAATTTTGATCCTCATAATGATTCAGGAAAACAGGTTTTCTGCATCTACAAGGAGTAATTTTCTTTTAAACGTTTCATTTGCAAAAGCTAGTTTCTGATTGACTAGGAACTAGAGGAAAAAATAATCACAGTTGTTTTAAGCTTGTCTGCATACTGTCCCCTTACCAACTTCGTTTCTTGTAAACTGAAGACAACGAATAGTATTTCAGTCTGATACAGAAAAGTTACCCAACATATAAATCCATACCTTGGTTGTATTGTCTCCGGTATGTAATTACATCACTGTTTTAAATAATATTTGCCTAAATTAATTAGAAATAAGTACTTTAGTGGGACTTTGATGGCGCTTTCATTCCAAAATAAAAATAGTTTACACTTACTTGTATAAAGTATATAGTTAACAACTATGTACTTCACTAGTAGGGATTACTCAAGTATTCCATGTTCAGTGAATTGTCAAACAATAATCTCTAAGTGCTGAAAATTGAAGACAATTAAATAAAATGATATTGTCATAGTTGAAATCATGAGTCAATTGAGGCTAGACCACCGTAGAAAACCTGGAAGCACTGGACGGCCGTTTCGTCCTATTGTGGGACTCCTCAGCAGTGCACATCCACGATCCCGCCTAGCGAGATTCGAACCCAGAACCTACCAGTCTTACGCCAGAGCACTTGACCGATTATGTTGAGAAAAATGAAGTACTTATTTTCGCGATAAATCATATATCATTGTTACGTCCTTGATCTGTCTACCCACTTTCGTTCCGAGGATAACTTGTCTAATGTAGATTAGGACCTTGACGCGATAGGCTGACTGGCTTAACCTTGGGGCTAGTGTGCGTGAGTTCGAAATGGGGTAGAGAGACGAAAAACTACTCTATCACCTGGTTGGCTGACAGGCACGCACAAGAGAGAAGATAAGACAACTGGAACACTATTCGCTTTATTCCAATCCCGGTCTGGTACCCGAATTCCGAATCCAGATTAGTGTAAAAAGATACATGAATAAATAGATGACTAACCTGACCACAACGTACAATAATTAGAAAAATACAATTATGTCCAAAACTGGAGGACTAGAGTAGAAAATAAAGTACAAAAGGTAACGTCTAAATTACAATAGCTTTAGAACAGAAAAGACTACGGCAGTGAATCATACATCAAACGAAAGCTTATGATCTGTAGAATGGACTAGGGACAAAAGTAAATGTTACTGTTATACAAGCTTTGAATTAAATGAAATAACGTCTTCAAAAATAGCTTCCATAGTTTGTTAAGGCTTCTTGTTTCGCGGTTCAAATCAATTACTAATTGACAAAACTATCAAATAAGTGCCTATTATTTTCCACTTTTTCTCTTTAGACGAAGTTCAACAATCTATCAATAGAGATGTAAACTCTAAACAAATTTATCATAATGGTTATCATATGGAAAATATATGTCAGTTACACAATACTAATATCATAATTGATAATAATAGACTAAATAAAGAAAGAAAGGATACTGAATGTGATATCATTGAACAGAATCAACCTGATCACCCACATCCACATCAACATCACCAATACCAACAACAGCAACTTCATCCGATGAATAGTTTACCTAAATCTAAACAAGCTAATCAATACATGGAATGTTTATTCACTTATCCATTGAATAAATCAAATACAATATTACATTATACAAATTCATATCTTAAATCTCCAATTTATGATCAACAGGATCATAATAATGTAGATCAAAATGATAATGATGATCATGATCTACCTCATTTCACTATGGATTCATGTATAAAAACAAAAAATAACAATTTACCTCAACATATAAGTAAATCTACATTGAATATTGTATCATCGAATCAAATGAAAGTACCAATAGAACATTCAATTATCAATAGTTGTATACATAAAGATGTACTACTGCCAACATGCTATCATAATGATTGTTTAAAACAACAATATGATTATTGTACAATATATCATAATTTAAAAAATCATAATTATAATAACGGTTGGGTTTAAAATGAACAGTTGTAAAATTCCACTTTTCTTTGTTTATATTGATAGTTTCTATGGTGATAAAATTTTAATCAGTACATGTTTACAATTTGTATGAATTACTTACTTACGTGTGTTATCCTCAGTGCAACGTAGGCCGTCGACGAGAATTTTCCAATCCACTCTGTCCTGGACCTTCCTTTCTAGTTCTATCCACTTTTTGTTCACTTTTCTCATGTCTGTCTCCATTTCTCTGTGTAATATCTTTTTTGGTCTTCCTCTTCTCCTTTGACCTTCAGGATTCCATGTGAGGGCTTGCCTTGTGACGCAGTTGGGTGATTTCTTCAGTGTGTGTCTTATCCACTCCCAGCGCATCTTCCTGATTTCTTCCTCCGCTTGATGGAATCTGGTTTGTTGTCTCCTACAGTAGGTTGTTGCTGATAGTGTCTGACCAACGGATCCGAAGTATTTTGCTTAGACAACTGTTAATAAACACCTTTATCTTTTGGATGATGGTTGTAGTAGTTTTCCAGGTGTCCACCCCATACATTCGAACTGTCTTGACATCTGTATTGAAAAATGTGACTTTGCTGTTAGTTGACAGACAGTTGTTTTGAGTTCCAGATGTTCTCCATTTGTAGATATGCTGCTCTTGCTTTGCGAATCCGCGTCTTCACATCTGCATCAGATCCACCATGTTCATCAATGATGCTACCCAGATATGTAAAGGTTTCCACATCCTCAAAAGCTTCTTTGTATGATTTAAATAGATTGAATTAATTGTCATTAACTTTGAATCTCATAGTGAATAACAGCCTTTTACAAAATGCTCATAAAAAGAATATTATTGACGATACAGTTATCTAAAATAGTGGAAAACTATCGAGTAATTTTGATATTTATATAGAATAGAAAGGATATGACTGGCAGTGAAATCTGGAATGTACGTTCAGATCTTAACTGAGACTTATTAGCTAGATGTAATCACATCCCAGAGTTGATGTTCACTTCAAACGCCTAATAAATTATATATTTAGCTATTGAATCCAAACAGCCACTCAGTTGTACAGTGAGTATGAATGTTAATTCAACTTAAAGCGTTTTGAAGTAGTCCGTTAAGATATTGACAATTTACTTAATTACGCCTGTTAACCCTAGTAGAGGAGCGTAGGCCGCCTACCAGCATTGACAACGGTACATTCCAAATAATTGCAAATTAAATTACAGTTCATTGATGTTTTATGCATTTCTATTCTTCTACAGAACTAAATAAATCCGTCCAAGAACAGTCATTTCATTCGATAAATTATATAATTTCATATAGTGATGATGAATTATCAAAAATAGAAATTATATAGTCTATTTGAATAAAATTATTAAGTAGATAATCTTCAAACTAATAGTTACTTACCAGTTAGCAACCCTATAATTTCCTAACGTATTACACGGTCTTGTTGAGTTGTTGGCACTTTACTGTTATATCTTGTGGCCTGTGTACCCTGTTAAACTGCCAATTAGAGAACAGTGGGTTATCGATTGGACCAATGACACACAAAACCCGTACGAGCAGTCTAGAGTACTTAGCGTTCCTTGCTTCCCGCCTAACCCAATCTATTGAGTTCAGAACACCAATCTCAGCCTCTGCGGTATGAATCATTATTCTCAAACATACTGGGTTTATATACAAACCAAACTGACCACATCATACCATAAAATGGGAAACAACATTTGTACACGATTTAGCCAAATGTGGCTGTGAACGTGATAGACAGTAATTAATAGACAGGATATAACTCAAGAATGGTAAGTCGTATATTAATAGTCTATGGGTCAAAATGAAGCTCATAATAAGAGGGACGCGAATATGAATAGTTCAGTTAAATAACAATTATACAGTAAAATATACACACAGTATTGCTCCATAAATAGTTCGCAAAAGTTACCATTCACAATTCTCTTCGGATATAATGGAATACGACATGCAGGCAAAACGCCTACTGTTGCCAGTTAACACGGAACTCGCAAATACACTTTGGACGACCATCTGCTCAAAACCTAGGGGACATATGATGCCGCAGAGGATCGCCAATTGATGAGACAAATCTTTGAGTGCCTCTATACCAACGTAAGAGGACTAAGGGTTAAGCTGGCAGAGTTCAGAAACATTGGCCTTCACTTAGCTCTGGAGACCGCAGTCCTGACTGAAACATGGTTGCTACACAAAGTCATGGATGAAGACGTGATCTTACAAGACATGACACTCTCCGGTTACGACACGGTAGACATAACAGGATGTGGAATGGTGATATCCATTAACAGCCACTTCACACAGTACCGAATTGTTTGGGGCAACAGGATTACGCTGCTGTTGCTTCAATGTCAACGGTATGAAGCGCTTAATCAGAAGAATATACCGGCCCTCCACTGGTTCTAGCGCTCAAAAGGGTGGGAAAATATCGGCGATACTAAAGTTACCACTCTTGAACCTTAACACTTCATCCCTAAATTTCAGTAAGCGGGAAACCCTCAAACCTAGGTTATCTGTTAACAGACGATTAGCTTTTAGCTGATGATGCCTCAATCTAAAGTAGTTATCACGACACAGTTATATTTGATGTGGTCACAAATATGATACTTGGGAAGAACAAGAATGCCTCCTATCTTGGATACACCAGGCCAGACTACATGATCATGAAGAGGCATCTTTAACTGCTCCATGGCCATGCAAGTGGTGGAAGCTGACAGTAGATGACCGTATGAGAGGTAGTAGGGGATATCATTCAGGATGCTGTCCTTCACAATGTACCTCAGAGAACACATAATCAGGCAGTCACCAACTCCCAAGAGAATGTAAACCGGCCACTCTCTCCAATCTTCAGGGAGGTAAATCGAGAGGATTCAGCCCGTTACGGACCAGCCCTACTACTCCCAGCACTATTGAGGTTAATGAAAGAACTGGTTAATGATCAAACAAGGGAATGCACGAACAAAAAGAACATCCCAAATGAACCTCAGGGTAAGCACACACTTGGAAAGAGGAGTGAGTGGGTTGACAGAGGCATAAAACGCTTGCTTTAAGCGAGAAAGCGAGTCTGGCGCAGTTAGAAATTCGCCCTAATGGAATCTGGTCTGAGCTCTTATATGCTATTGAGAAACAGATGCAGTACCACAGTACGAAGAGATAGGTGTTTAAAGGCTAAACTAACAGCTCAAATGAAAGCTGATCCCAACTATTTTCACGCACTCATGGCTAGGAGAAGGCCCACAAACTGAGTGATCCGCACCTTTAAAATGTCAAGTGGCGGGGATCCGGTCAATTTAGAGACGGTGGAGATCTTTAATGAAAACTTCGCAGATCATCCAAACAGAAAGCCAGCAAGAGCGGAACGCTCCTCAACTCCGTAGAGTTGACTCCAGAGTTAGATCAAGCTGATCGACAAATTTATGTTCAATCCGAAAAGCTTATTTCTCCAATTAACTCTCTCCTAAACAAGAGAACGCTAAGGTTCGCCAGATTTTAGGTCCTGATGATCCAGAAAACAGGGACAGTTTTGCTTCATAGCTCCCGGATGGACAACCCTCTTTCATCGCAAGGGGAAGGTTCATGTCATATACCTTGACTTCTCAAAGGCTTTTGATAGAATCACTCATATATGTCTTATCAATAGGCTCAAAAGATTAGGTATCAAGTCACCGTTAATTGCTTGCTTCATGTCTAAATAATCGACTTTTTATGATCAAGATTAGCTTAACTTTTTCTCAAGCTACGGAGTATCCTGATAGGGTCCTTCAGAAGTTAGTACAAGAACCTCTTCTTTTCCTAATTTATGCAAAGGAATTTCCTCAGAGGGCATCGTCTTGTCTGTTACCTTCCGCTGATAATGCCGAACTCTGGAAAGAAGTTTGCAACCAGGATGATAAACTGGCACGTAAGAACGATTTAACTCGACTTCAAAGTTTGACGGACAGTAACAGACATACCTCTCCCCCAGAGGTATCTCAACTCGAAAAAGATCTAGGAGTTTTGGCACACTACTATCTGAAGTCTTACGCTAACTGCAACAAAAATGCCTTCCAAGCAAACCTTACACAGTTAACGTCGAAGTGCATTTTTGACCAGTTCAGAGGAAGAACATTTCACTTGGTCTTCAACAAGTTAATTCGACCCCATTTGCAAAAACGAAATATAGCGGTTCTTCCCTCACTCCAATAAGATGAGAATCCACTGGGACGTATCCGAAGACAAGCCATTGAACCACTTCGGCGACTCAAATCCAAGTCATATGCAAAGTACATCAAATTACTGAACCTTTATCAATTCAAGAATAGGGGTCTCACAAGTGGCCTTCTAATGACATGGCATTCTAAACACTCCTGTACAACCCATCAAATATCCACTTGGGTCCAACCCAACACAAACCTGAGGGGTAACACCCAGAAATCGGTAACATGGCATGGCAGAACGTACTGAAGGCATACTGTCTACTTTTTAGAATTAGTTAAGCTCTGGAGTTTACTGCCGGATGAGCTAATTCAAGCAAATTCTCAGGAGTCTTTTAAAAGAAACCTTGATAAGTTTATACGGACCAACTACAGTATCTCACTATAATTTACTAATAATTTTTCTCTTGTATAGTTAAATATACCTAGGATTCCTACCTGTTGTCAATGGTCCATTGGTATCAGATACGGAAGCCCGTTAAAGAAAAGCTTTTCTTATTCCGTCCAGAACCATTTGTACCTCTTGCATGTCGGCATACTATTTGAAGTTAGTCGGTGACCTCTTTAACACATAACGCTACTCTCTAGGTCATTCGTCCCACACAAACGCTTGTTATTTGTGGGTTGATTTGTTTACTAGACCCAATCTCAGGTAACAAAATGTGATTTCTCTGAATGATCCATATATACTTGTGTGTCTGTGATCTATGTCAAGCAGTTACATGTCCTTTCAGAAGACCTCATAGTAATTAATCATGTTGATAATAAACGGAAGACTAAACGAAACAAAACTTCATGTCAACGTTTATTAGTTCATGCATTATAAGTGTGTACTGTATGGCTAGTAACGTGACATCTGTTATCTCTGAAATAGCCATTCCAGATGGTGTTTGTATGACCATTCTCCGGATTTCAGGGAAATTCTGGAGAATTTCTGGTAAACAAAGGGAGAAACCCGAAATTTCCCCAAAATGACTTTATTAGCCACTTATTGTTCTTGCCTTAGTAACGTGTTTCGAAGAAATAGTTAACTCAATTTTAAGTTAACTATATATATAGCTCCTTTCGGAGTACTTATTTGGACTCTGATCATACCCTTGCTTACGTTAACCCTACTATACGTTTCAGTGGCCAACTAATTCACCGCTCTCAACGGATCAATCTCAGCAAGTTCGTTGCAGCCTCTGCTTCAATGAAGTATAGAACCTAGATAGGTTCAAAGCTAGCTATCAACCTACCGAAAAGCATATGCGTGAACTGTCTGTAATTTTATGGCGTCATGAAAATGAAAAGTAAAGTCGTTTGTGACTTCACAGAGTCCCGCTTATAAGCACTAGGTTTTTACAGGCTCCTTGCAACTCACTGAAGCACGTCGGTCTTCTCCAGGTGACCACACGTTTAACCATAAACGAAAGGTTTTACTTAGTGCAATTGTGCAAAGCTTGCTTAAGGACCGAAAAACGTGATGATCGAAGCGTGCTAACGAGTTTAAAGCAGCATGTTTCTGGCAACTGCCGGAAGCTCTTTAAACTCATCCGCGTCACTATCAGGAAGAATTCTGGTGTAAGTCAAATAATCTGCGAAGCTGACATGATACCAGTCAGCAACATCTACCGACATTCTGGACGATAGGTAGGGTTTTTCGAGGAACAGTTCAACTGGTATGCTACCTCAGCAACATCAATCAGACTATTCTGCCCTCCATGACTCATGACAACTGGTCTCCCTAACGAGGCGGAAGTCCGCAAGCAACTCTAACGCTTGAAGTGCCACAAATCACCAGGCCCTATATGTAAACATCTCAGGCAGAGTGAGGCCATATAACCGCCTCTCTCCTTTGTCTCATGCATGCAGTGGGGTTGGACAAAGCTGCCCGATTCTACCATTCCTATCTCAACCTCGCCATTGATAACATTCTAAAAGCAGCTCTGATGGATATAATTAATTGTGGTGTGGGTCTGCTGCCTGTAGAAAGACTTTTCAACCTTGAGTATGCGGATGATATTGTCGCACTATGCAATGATACTCAAGCCATTCAATCTGCACTTAATCAGTGTCCGTAGGTATGGACTGTGCTTTGCATCTTCCAAGTGCAAATCACTCTTATAAAATTGGCAGGACACTGGACCTGTACTCACTCTGAGTAGTGAGCAGATATAGTCAAAAAGTTCTAGGTAGCTGTGTTTACTAATGGTGGCGTGATTGATGAAATCAATTCACGTATAGTGAAAACCATAGCGGTTTATACCAATAAGGCCATCTTTGGCACCTTCATGATGTTAGTCTGGCTGTAAAAGGTCGGATTTACGACACATCGGTGAGAGCAGTTTCGCTCTATGCCCATAAAACCTGGCCTTCAAGTCGATAATATTAAAGAACTCTGTGTTTGATCATCGTTGTCTCCGAATGATTGCTGACATCCAGTGGCAACACCACGTTAGTAATGCAGGGGTTCGGCACCGTCTGTTTTGACACAGGGACGATACTTCGAATGGTGTCACCATCTTGAAACATCGATTTCAGTGGCTTGGACATGTCCTACGAATCCCACGTCATGTATTATTTGCCGACTCTGGGACTGGCTAAAAAAAGATGTACAGAGCTGGCTTCTGTTGGTCCTTCATGACTCCCTGATTGGAGTCCTAGAGATGGTGCACACAATGGCTTGAGACTTTATCAGAAATGGCTCGATGTAAAAGCTAGTGGCGATCCTGCTGTAACTTTCTTTTACTTTCTTCATATGAGTGAGTGTAACTTCTTAAACTAAACTAATTCCTGGTTGTATTTCATCTAAATGAATTTCTTCTGTCATTAATGTCATTATTTCACTCTAGTATATATATATATATATATATATATATATATATACTAGAGTGAAATAATTAGATTAGCAAGTTATCAACAATCTTTTAAAAACCATAATAGTAGTAAGTTTATGATAAAAATTACTTCATCGATTTGCTTTTTATTGTAATTCCTTCCAGAATATTTTTTCCGTCGGATCGCTTCTTAAAGTTCAGACAGGCTTGACCAATTCACAATAATGCATTCTGCATTGTACAAGTATGTCTCCATAGTACTTTACTATCAGATCGATACCGTAAAATGTAAATAATAAAATAGGAATTTACACAGATTCAACTATGGGAAATTCACTATAAATATTATTCAAACATATACAATTACACTATGTTTAGCAAGTCAATTCCTTCAAATTGTATCATTTTGATCAAGTATTAGCAACTCTCGAATCATTTTTACAACTCAACAGAATATTATCTCCATAATTTTGTAGCAACTCATACTGCTTTTCATACATGACTTGATAATACCCCATCACTTCAATTATATACATAATGACTAGATCTTAGTATAGTCGTCTTCTTAAAAACTTTGGGTGATTATAAACCAACCATAATAAAACGTTGTCGTAACAAAATATATTGGCTGATAAATTAGAACTGTTCACTTGTTTTGGAACCCATAAATCTAATGTTTCAAGCTTTTCTATTCTTATCAGTCAGCTACAACGTAGGAATCTGGTGTTCATCTTGTTGTGCTAACGAGATATGGCAACTTGGACCGATGCATATGTGTGCCTGGTCCTACGTTGTAGCTGACTGACTGACAACGTAGGACCAGGCACATTTATGCATCGGTCCAAGTTGCCATACCTCGAACATTTCTATTCTTATACAAATTTTAAACTATTCCTCTATCAATAGGTTATCTAAATAAGTTATACACATTATAGGTTAGCACGGCTAGGCAGTTATGGGTTTCCCTATAGAGAAATAAATAATCACGTTCAATCTGTTCCTACTAATTAGTTTAAACTTTTAATGTAATGAAATTTGTTAAGTTATTTCAAATTCATGTTCATAGCATTGAGCTAAAAGTTTTGTGTGACTCTGAATGATGCTACCTGATTGTCTAGATGGAACTAGATGGATTGGAACTCGAACTAGATATAATGGTTGGGAGTTGTGTTTTATCCCCATAGACCAGTGCTTGATAGTTTATTTGACTAAAACAAAGTGGGGTCCTAGCTAGTAAAGCTAATCAAATAATATTAATAGGTCTCATAAGAACGTATGACCCAAACTCTAATTACGTACATTTGTACTTGGTAGATAAGTTACGTTTGAAAAATTTATTTATTTACTCATTCATATAGTTGTGCAAGTAAATCTGTTTAATCTCATTAACTATCGTCTATATCTAAATGGAAGATACTGATGACTAAATGTTTGTATTGACTTTATAACAGACTGTAATATATCAAATGTTCCGTTGTTATCATTACGTTTATGGATTGTTTAAACCTTTACAAGTTTTAAAAGTATTTTCTTAGCCTGTATTCGTTCTAAAATAGTCTAACTATCATCATATCTAAGCAAATTAGCTTCTATGTCTTACAATGTCATTAATATACTATGTTGATGGTATCCAGATAGGACTGTACTCTTAATGTTAATACTGGATCTTTGTTGAGGGTTTTGTAATATTGTCTCTTGGAAAAATGCATAAACCTATTTTCATCTAATTTTACTACGACTGTACCATTATGTTGGTTTACTTTTAAATGCGACATCTCCCTTTTAAAAAAATGCATCTTTAGATTTCCTTTACTTCGTAACTTGAACTTGGGTCGCGTAAAATTTCAAATTTCCCATTCACCGTCTGGTAATATACAACCTTTTGTTTGCCAATCAACTCAGCCTACATCTTTAAGTGATATAACATTTTTGCCTGGACCAGAAAAGCCTAGTACATGGTGGCCTCATCAACCGTTAGTTCCTGGACGTCGTGTAGTAAAATTATATCCTGTTCGTTTTCGAAACAAACTTCGTATTGCACTAGTCAGAGAAGGATGTTCCAATAGACCTTTCTTTACCATACAAGTAAGTTCATAAACATTATTTGGTTATGTATGGATTCATTTAGTCAAGTTTCTAGACTCATAAATCATTTGATCACATTCATTGAAGGAATGACTGAATGAACATATTTCTGATTTGTATCCTTTTTCATAAAAAATTCTTAACAATCATGTGAATTGCTACTCATATTACTGTTATCTTGGTCTAATCAGCGTACATCTACCACGTTTTGAGCTATCTGCTATGCTAATATATGTAACATATTTTAACTATCTAATCCAATGAAAAATCATGTCGCTAATAATTACCGAGTAGTTTCCTTTAAACAATTGTTTAAAACTATATACCTAGCAATACTCACGTCGAAAATCAACTGCCTAGTTTGAAAGTTCACTATTTATATGTACGACTGTGCATTTTATTTGGTTAGAACGTTTTCATCGTGATTTTTGTTGATTAAAACATAAGAATATCAGTAAAAAGTTTTGTTTGTCTAAATCAAACCACAATGTCATCAGTATAAAATGAACGCATAGGAATAGTATTGAAAATCCCCAAATGCAATCAGTCTAAGTATGAAAGAACCTTCATCTAATGAGGTGGTTAAGATGTGTGTTACTCATATCTAACTACCATTTATCTTGACGCGCCCCCAAATGCCCTGGTACGTCCGAGAGTGGGGAGAGTCCACTCTCCCTCTCGAAATGCTCTCACATGGCCAGTGAATATATAGCCTCTGCCAGGGAAGTCCTACTCACTGCCTTCTCGTGGCGGGGGTGTTGTTTACGAAAGTGAGAGGACGAAAAGCGAATGTCCGGCGCTTTAACCGGGTTGGTGGACACGGAGGGTCCACCTAGGGGAGTTGGAAAACCCTGATTCCAAACCAATGGTGCACATGGGCTCCAGTATCTTGATGGAACGAATGGCAAATGAACCTGCTGTTGGTCACCGGCTACCATGGGACTGCATCTCCTCACGATGCTCCACTGCCTTGTGGATCAGACCTTTAGGTCAAAGGCTCGGGGTGTGGCTCCCTAAGAAAACCACCTGCTTCGGTTTGGGCACCCGGGCAGTATCACAGCCCACACACAAATAAATGAAATGATGAATTCTATTGACGATACTATTCTCGCTCATATTAGAAGCAAGACAATTTACACTATTATTATTATTAATACCATTATTATTATTATTATTATTACTATTATTTACTACGTCGCTTTTTCACTCCCTTTATTCCCAAATTGTGTATCCTTCCTTTCCAACTTATGCAGTAGCTCGCCCATGGTGGAAACTCTGTCCTATCTAAACGATCTCCAGTCACTGTCTAGTTGAAAGTGAATGCTTCCACCGATTACGAATACTGAAGCAGTCTTTCTGAAACCTCGTACGCCGTTCAAGCTGGCTTCCTTCAACGTTCGCACACTAATGCAGATCGGGCAACAGATGGGGCTGGCTATGTCTTTAGAAAGTCTTAATGTTGATGTTTGCTGTCTATCCGAGACCCGTATTCAAGACTCTAGTGAAGTACTACAAATTCGCTCTCCATCTGTCGCTTCGAAAAGCTTGTTTCACGTGCGCTTATCCGGGGACTCTGTGGCATCTTCGTCTGGTCTTGCAGGCGTTGGTGTTGCACTAAGCGCTAGGGCTGAGGCAGCACTAATCGATTGGATCCCCATTAACAGTCGGTTATGTGCTGTTAGATTAGAAAGTTCCATCAAAGTGAGAAGAAACCGGCGTGAGAAACGGTGTCTTTTCGTCATCTCCGCCTATGCCTCGACAGATTGCAGCCCGGATGCAATCAAGGATGAGTTTTACCACCAGTTAACAGTTCTTCTCCAGAAAGCTCGTTCGACAGATATTGTAGTATTAGCTGGAGACTTGAATGCTCAGGTCGGGCGTCTAGGCACAGAAGAGAGTCGTTTAGGTGGCCGATGGGGACTTGTTGGTCGCAGGACAGATAACGGGGACCGTTTGCTGCAACTGTGCACAGACCACAACCTGTTTCTGGCTAGCACTAACTTCCGGCACAGCCATCGCCGGTGTGCCACCTGGCGTCCTCCCTCTGCATCCCAAGCCTGGACTCAGATTGATCACATCGCGATCAGCTACCGCTGGCGTGGTAGTGCACAAGACTGCCTCTCCTTTTGGAGTACATATCTGGAGTCTGATCAAGCCCTGGTCTGCGCCAATCTCACCTTACTTTTCAGTGGCCGAAGGATTGACCACCACCAACGGATCGATGTTAGTAAACTGTCTGCAACTTCTGTTGCAAGTAAGTGTCGAGCGGAGCTAGCCTCTAGGCTAGCTACCATCCCATCGAAAAGTATAGATGAGCATTGGTTGCATCTTCACGACGCCATGAAAATGACGAGTAAAGCGGCTTGCGGCTTCGCGAAACGTCCCGCTTACAAGCACTGGGTTTCTTCTGGCTCCTTACAACTGATGGAAGCCCGTCGGTCTACTCCGGGTGACCGTGAGTTTGACCACAAACGAAGGCTGTTACGTAATGAAATCGGGCAAAGCTTGCGTAAGGACCGAGAAGCCTTGTGGTCGGAGCGTGCTAATGAGATGGAAGCAGCAGCTGCATCTGGTAACTGCCGGAAGCTCTTCCAACTCATCCGAGCCACTGGCAGCAAGAAGTCTGGTGTGAGTGAAACAATCTACGAGGATGACGGGATGCCAATCACTAACATCTCTCGACGTCTTGGACGATGGGCGGAGTTTTTCGAAGGGCAGTTCAACTGGCCTGCTGCTCCGGCAACATCAACCAGTTTGTCCTGCCCCCCATGGCCGGTGACGACTGATCCACCAAACGAGGCGGAAGTCCGCAAGGAACTCCAACTCTTGAAGCGCTACAAATCACCTGGCCCAGATGACTTACCTCCGGCTCTTTTTAAAGATGGTGGTGACTTTCTGGCTAAGGAACTGACGGTGTTGTTTGCAAAGGTTTGGGAGCAAGAAAGTGTTCCAACATCATGGAGTGAGTCAATAGTTGTCCCTATCTTTAAAAAGGGTTCACGTTGTTCCTGTAACAACTATCGGGGGATAAGTCTACTTCCGATTGCGTCCAAACTATTGGCTTCTGTCATTCTTCGTAGGTTGTTTAGAACCCGAGAACGATTGACTCGCGAGGAGCAGGCTGGTTTTCGTTCTGGTCGAGGATGCATTGATCACATCTTCACCCTCCGCCAAATGTTAGAACACCGTCATACTTATCGCAGGCTAACAATCGTAGTGTTTCTTGATATCAGGGCTGCCTTCGATTCGTTGGACAGGACTGTTCTCTGGGATTGTCTATTGAAGAAGGGTGTGCCTGAGAAGTTCATTAACATCTTAAAGGCCCTGTATACGAACACCTCAGGCAGAGTGAGGGCATACAACCACCTTTCTCCCTTGTTTCATTCGAGCAGTGGGGTTAGGCAGGGTTGCCCGATCTCACCATTCCTCTTCAACTTTACCATCGACGACATCCTGGAAACAGCTCTGATGGATGTAAGTAATGGCAGTGTGGATATGTAGCCTGGAGAACGACTTCTCGACCTTGAGTATGCGGATGATATTGTCTTACTGTGCGATAATGCCCAAGGCATGCAATCCGCACTTAATCAGTTGGCAATCAGTGTCCGCAAGTACGGCATGTGCTTTGCACCCTCCAAGTGCAAAGCACTCCTACAAGACTGGCAGGATTCTCATCCTGTACTCACCCTGGATGGTGAGCAGATTGAAGTAGTTGAGAAGTTCGTGTATCTAGGTAGCTATATAAGTGCTGGTGGTGGCGTGATTGATGAGATTGATGCACGTATAAGGAAAGCCAGAGCGGCTTATGCCAATCTGAGCCATCTTTGGCGCCTTCGTGATGTTAGTCTGGCTGTAAAAGGTCGGATTTACAACGCGTCGGTGAGAGCAGTTTTGCTCTATGCTTGTGAAACCTGGCCTCTCCGAGTTGAGGATGTTAGACGTCTCTCTGTGTTCGATCATCGTTGTCTCCGAAGGATTGCTGACATACAGTGGCAACACCATGTTAGTAATGCAGAGGTTCGGCATCGTGTGTTCGGGCGCATAGACGATAATTCAATTGGTGCCACCATCTTGAAACACCGATGTCGGTGGCTTGGACATGTTTTACGAATGTCGTCCCAGAGACTTCCACGTCGTGCATTATTTGCCGACTCTGGGACTGGTTGGAAAAAGCGGAGAGGAGGTCAGTGTATGACATGGTGTCGTGGCATGAAAGAAAGCTGCAAAGGGCTAGCTTCTGTTGGTCCTTCACGACTCCCTGGTTGGGGTCCGAGAGATGGTGCAACACACTGGCTAGAGACGTTATCAGATATGGCTCAGAATAGAAGCCAGTGGCGATCCTGCTGCAACCTTCTTTTACTTTCTACATAAAGAGTGGTTCTAACTTTCTTAACTGAAAGAGTCTTCTGGTTGTACATTTCAGTCCGCCTTATCTTTCATCCCTTCTCTTCCTACTTTCATCATTTTGTGTGGCGCATATGTATCTGGTGCCCTTTTGTACCAATATATATGTGTTTAAATAAATAAATAAATAAACCTGGGCAGTATCACAGCCCTCAAGCAAATCGAATGAGATTTGTATGGCGCATATGTATCTGGTGCTTCCTTGTACCAATATTTATGTGTTTAAATAAAATGAAAAAATGACGCGCAGTGATGGCTGGGAAAGGAGTAGGTTTTAAAAATTTAGGGAGTCATAAACGCATTGACTATTAGTCTGTTAATGGACGCAGACTATTTGATTGGACTCCTCGCATTACATGTAGTCCGTGGTTAGAGACATTGTTTAACATTGAGTAAAATCGGTTGCCACGTGACAGTTTACCTGTTTGTTTTCGTTTAAATTCTGCTTCTCAATATTGAAATATTCTATTCTGCGAATCCTCCCCTTCTTTCTAAACAATAATCTTCACATAGAGTTTTTCTGCAAACCAACGCGAACAATACTATGATTTTATTTCATTAGCATGTGCCTTGTTAATAATTTTCTCTCACTGTTTCGAAACGATATGAAAATCTAGACCAGTTCATATTTATACCATGAATCATGTTTGTTTTACGACTGACACTAATTTCCTTAACTATTTCTTCATTTTATCATTCATTTTATTCATATTACAGATTAAATCTAATCTGGCCGAATCGAAAAAAATTGGCATTGAACAAGTTGGTTCATGGGATCCATTACCGAATATTCATGGAGAACAATTGATTGCATTAAATTTTGAACGTATCTCCTACTGGATAGGTATGGGAGCTGAACCAACTGTTCGTGTGGCTGAATTATTAGGATTATGCGGATTTTTACCAGTACATCCAAGATCTTATTTAATGGCACATAGAGCTCGTATTGCAATGGCAAAATATTTGGAGAGACTAAAACAAAAACAGGATGAACAGGTTACTGATGATATCACACTGAAAAGTGGTGATACAAACGAAGGTGAAATAGTAGTGGATAATCAAAAAGATAACACTAAAGAAGTGGATGTTGATTTACGTGTTGATTCAATATGGCGTAGAGGAAATGAACCACCGCACTGGTGGTATTATGGTCTACGCTAAAAAAAATCCGTACCCATAAATTCTAAACCTGTGAATTATATGTTTTCTTTCGAGAGCAATAATTTCTTGAAAATGTAAATAAATATCTTTTTTCTTTAAAATCAATTCGTTTGTTTTCTCTCTGTGTTATTTTGTTACAATATCATTGTCAACTTACAGTTATGAAATGCGATTGTGTTTAATTGTGTCAGTAATGACGTGAATGCTGGCATGAATTTGTTGGTCCTACCACAAACATTTTTGCTAGACAGCCTTCGAAAATCAAATAACATTAAATAGCCATTTCATCCTGTAGTGGAAATCTTCAACCATGAGCACCCATAGACCCCCCTATCCAGCGATTGAATCAATCAATTTATTCCTTAAGTTTTAAAATCAGTCCATAATGTAAAATACAAATTGGATACTCTCTTGCATCAATACTAGCATGATGTTGTCTTATACATTCCTGTTATAAAAGTTTACGTTATTTCGGTTATGACTGATTTAACAAGATTAACTGTATTGTGGTTAAAGTGATGATTTCCCCATAGAATCGATCATTTAATTCTCAGTCGAACAAAACACACCAACTGACTATGTATTGTATCATGGGATTAGAACTCATTTATGTATAATTTATTCAACTAAGGTAGCACAATCTATCAGTTAAATGACTAACAGAAGATAAAAATGGACGTTAAAAACTGGTCAATACTTTTCATGTTTTATCTCTATCATATCAACCTTTGACCGACTTACAGTTCCTGATTATGTGATTTTACAATTTAATTAAGATCTAAAGAAATTAAGGAGAAATTTGAAGGATATTGATTTAATGCTTTACACCTGTCAAACGACAAGTAGTATTTTAAGGCAATTTATACATTTGTATAAATTAATTCACATTTACTTAACAGGAGCATCATATGAAGGTAGTTGGTGAATAAATTCCCGAAGATTTGTTGACTTTTATCAAGCTACATCACTGCAATTGTAGATGGTTTAAAAAGTATCTGCTCAGTCAAACTAAGATTTTAGCAATCTATAAAAGGTCACTGATTGTTGATCACAGGCTTTCCAAGCGGCTTTTTACGATGATTTTGCAAATCAGAGGGTGAAATAGCCCGGGTTATATATGGGGTATCAACCCTTTACTTTCATCCAAATCTCGAATATCTTACTTTATATTTGCTTTTTCATGTTTACTCATGTCATTTTAATTATTTGTTTTACTGGTTTCCTTTTTATGATATTTTCACAAGTGTTTTAATTAGAAATGGTGACAAATTGTACGAAACATGTATTCACGTAACGGAAGTACTAAATTAGACTACATTATTTAGATAAAGCGTTATATGACCCAAAATTGACAGAAGCCATATGTTAACACTTCTATACCAACTATGCGGACCTCAGAATGAACGTTACCTTCGCGATTCTACAAGAGGCTTATAAGTTAGAAACGACTGTCTATTTGAAAGCTATTGGTTAATTGGACTAATATATATATATATATATATATATATATATTGCCAAGTGTTCATTAATTTAAAACTTTTGCATCTCATAAGGGAGTCTACCCAAACAATTTGGTTTTATTTATTTGAACACAAATGTTGGTACAAAGGGGCACCGAACACATATGCGACACACAAGTCACTTGATTTGTGTATGGGCTGTGATACTGCCTGGGTGCCCAGACCGAAGCAGATGGTTTACTTAGAGAACCACATCCAGAGCCTGCGACCTGAAGGTCTGGTCCACATGGCAGTGAAGCAACGTCAGGAGATGCAGTTCCATGGTAACTAGTGACCAACAATATGTTCGTGGACTCTCCCCACCCTCGGCCGTACCAGAAAAATTGGGGGCTAAACAAATTATTTATTTTGAAATGATACATTCAGATGAAGAAAAACAACTGAATAAATTAAGTCTATCTCATTGGTAAAATCCCTTTTCTAATTTAGTGATATTTAAAAATGTACGAAGTCTTGAAATAATATCTGCTTATATTATTAACTGTAATCGAAAGTACGCTCAATAAATCGGTTGAATCTTAAATACGTTTTTCAATCATACAAAAGTAAGCATTTTACATAAAGACATTCTTTTAAATGTTCACTTATTGGAAGGAATTCGTCAATCGTCAATGTATTATAAAAGAACGCAGCTACTTAAAATTCAAATAAGGTAACTGTGATAATCAGAAGTAATTAACTATTATATGCTAACTAGTATTACACAGAATTTTCCAATCCATGCTCTATTGGCCATGTAAGAGTCAGTATTTAAATTAGAGAGAACTCTGTGAGCACAGTCGAAGGTAATACATTTGGAATTCAAATCAGGCACTGGATCATGTACAAAAGAATCAATCAATTAGTACAAATACGACAGTAACCTGTCAAAAACTTTACGATATCCTATCTAAAGATTTGAAGTATTACAAGGATAGTCCAGTAGAAATATGCAGGATGTTTTTGAGTAGTAATAGTATTGAATATAATCTGCGAAATAGTAAGTTCCCAGACTTAAATAGTATGTACGTTAATGGTTACAACTAGAGACATAGAACAGTACACACAATCGGAAGTATTGTACTGAATCGAGAATTCCCCACTCAGATATATACAAAACAATATTTCATACAAATACCACCGTGTGTTTATGTGACATCTTTTGAAGAGTTTATTCATTTTTAAAATTTTCATATTCGGTTATTTTCGAAGTGAAGATTTTCTTCCTTGATAAGACTTCTAATTGAATGCCAGATTCGGTTCCTAAGCTCTTCTAGTAATAATCAGGCTAAATCTACACAGCGATTTGAACACGAGAGAAAAGGCTCGAAATATGGAGGAAGCGCTTTCCTCCAAGGTTCTTTTATGTGCAGAAAGTCCAGGATATTGATAGTATTTTAGATGGCCTTGGGCTTCCTGAAATATCTGGATCGCTACTAAACAAAGTAGTAGTATAAGTAATCATCCAATCAGAAAGGCGACGCAACAAAGTAATGTCTCTGGTCATGAAATACCTTGTCAGAACCATGAAATATGAGATCATTTTGATGAACTTCAACACCCTCAAGATCATTGAGCACCTTATTCATCACTTCCTGAAATATGACTGGAGAACAAATTAGATCAAATGGAAGGAAGTTGTATTTGGACAGGTCAAAAAGGAGTGTTAATTGTTGTCGAAATAGATGAAGATTAATCTAAAGAGATTTTAAGATAAGCATATTTTAAGTTTACTTTTGAGAATAAATTAGAACCATGAAGTCGATTTAGAATATCTTCAGCTTCCACCGTCGTGCATGTTTGCTTTTTAGTGGCCATACATCTGACTTCATTTGGATCGTATGAATGATGGTTATTGAAATATGCATGTCACTAATTCTCGCATATAATAATCGACTTCACAGAAATAAAAATAAGTCAAATATGAGAATGAATTTCGAAGATGTGTATTGAATGCAACCATTGATCCAGACAAACTATCGAAGAAACGAAGAGAAGAGAGCAAAGCTGAATGACGCGCAGTGAAAAGAGCATGTAAGTTGACCCGATTTCTTTAAGCGTTAGTCGATACTTATAGTCCACATTAAGGTCATTAAATGAACCAAGGGATACATATCGCCTATGAATATCAGTTTCAGTTTGGAAAGGACAGGAGGCTTGATGGCCTGTATTAGTGCTGGCAATGATGTTCTCTCAAATGATCCAACTTTCTTTTGAAGGAGTCGACGGATGGAGCTTCAACCACGTGCTGAGGTAATGAATCCCACTCGTTGATTATTCGATGGGAAAGTCGGTAGTCAGCTGACAAGTAATTAGTTCGGGGCTTGTGAACTTTTTTGGAGTGTCCTCGTAGATTTTCTGTTTTGGAAGACAAGAAAAATGAGGGCATATCAGGTGCAAATTTGTCGTTAAGCAATTTGAAAACTGTAATGAAGTCGCCTCTGATTCTTCTATATGACAGCGGGAATAGGTTTAGCTTGGTCAGTCTAGCACCATACGGGAGCTTCGCTATTCCGGGAATCAGCCTAGTTACTGTTCTCTGAACCCTTTCCAAGAGTTCACTGTCTTTTTTTAGGCAGGGGCTGGCTGTTTGTATGCAGTACTCAAGTTTAGGGCGTACGAACACTGTATACAAAGTCAGAAACGTTTTAGCGTCAACATGCCTAAAAGCCCTGCGTATGGACCATAAAGTCCTGAAACCTTTGGCGGCTATTCCACGGCAGTGTGCAGTAGTCCTTAAGTCTTGACTAACGATGACGCCTAAGTCATTGTGTGCCTGGACAATGGGTAACTCAGTGTTATTCACCGTGTATGTGTCTGTACCCTGGTGGCCAATATGCATCACAATACACTTGGAAGTGTTTATCGGCAATCGCCAGGTTTGGGACCATTCAGATAATCTCTCCAGGTCATTTTGAAGTTCTAAGCTATCGCCCTTGCTTTGTATCGCTCTCCATATCTTGACATCGTCAGCATAGAGTAAGACCGATGACGATATTAGACGAAGGGAGGTCATTTACGTACAGGAGGAGTAACATTGGCCCCAAAACTGTACCCTGGGGGACTCCACTAAGCACAGTTTCCCAGCTAGACAACTTGGAGTTCACCCTTACTCTTTGTTGACGCCCAACTAGGAAGTCTTTTACCCACATCAATTGATTGCCTCCAATCCCGACATTCCTTAGCTTATATAACAGCCGAATATTGACACTACCGGCGAGACTAAAAAACATGGACGAGTCAATCAGAAGCTTTCGCGGGTTTTCAAGGTCACGGCGGTAATTTCGGAACATGATGCTTACGTACGATCGCTTTACAGCGGATTTTCGAGAAGACGTGATAATTGAGTGACTACAAGAAAAGGGATTATTAAGAAGCTCCTATACTTGTGACTGCGGTAGTCAAATGACCATTGTACGGTGTGCAGACTATCGTGATGATATTATCTTTTGATGTCCTTCATGTTGGAAGAAGAAATCAGCTCGAACAGGGATTTTTTTCGCTCGGTCAAAATTAAGGTTGAGACAAATGATGCTCCTTGTTGCGAACTAGATAATAAAAGCACCGGTAACACTAGCTGCCACCTTTGCCGATGTAAGCGAAGTTTCGGCTGTTCAATGGTACGAGTTTTGCCGAGATATTTGTGCAACAAAACTGACAAGCATACAGCAATTGTATGGGGGAGTGGGGAACATTGTTGAAATAGACGAAACGGTTATAAGGAAACGCAAATACAACCGTGGCCGTTGTATTAAAGAAGATTGGGTAAGTACCTCTTCCATAAATATACCTCACAGGTCCTTGGAATATATGATAGATCATTACAGAAAGGACACTTCCAAAGAGTCAGGAACCGGCAGGCACCAACAATCATACCGATTATACAGCAATATGTGCTGCCGAGCACTACTGTTTATACAGATGATTGGAGAGCGTACAGGTGTCTAGGTAGACTAGGATATGTGCATGAAGTCGTTATACATAAGCGCCATTTCGTTGACATTACTACTGGGGTGCACACTAACAACATAGAAGCTATGTGATCAAGACTGAAAGAGTTTTTGAGACCCTATCATGGCCCCAGAGGCAGACTACTGTGGAGCCATATGGATGAATTCATTTACTGCATGCAATATGATTTTAGAACTTCTGAACCTATATCCAACCTTGATAAGTTATTAACTCATGTAAAAGAACAGTATCCACTTTAATTCTTTGGTTTTGTATAATAAATTTTTACTATACACTAACTGTCTTCTGATTGGCTAATATTTCTCAAGGTCATTTAAGATTCGTTCAAAGGTCGTCCATGTTCTTTAGTCTCGACGACAAAGTTTATCACCCGTAGCAAAGTACACATTAGTTTTGCAAACCGACTCTATGTGTACACATCGAGCGGACGTCCAATTTCGCCACGTTTCAAACATTTAGCATTACGAAATACACAGAAATTTCGTGAGTAAAACATGTCAAATGACAAACATTTACCAATCGTGTGCTCAACTTTGTGATTTGCCTTCCCATTCCTTGATAAATTGCTTTTTTATATTCCCACGAGAATAGGATACTTTATTAAAAAAACGCGAACTTGAGCGACCCTGAGAGTGTAGTTCATTAGGACGACTAAGCAAAATAAAAGAAATATTTTGTTGTCGGTGATTACGGATTACAATGATATCCACATTGCATGAATAATTTGGATACACACTTTAGATTGTAACAATCATATTTGGAAACACAAACTACTTATAATTGTGGATCCTGAGATCAAAAAGGAACTCAAACACGCCTCTTCCTGATAAATTAAGTAACCCCCCATGTTTTTTATTAGTATGTGGTTTCTATCCCGGTATATCAGCAAACTAACACTCTGATGAATGGGACTTTAGAGTGACTCTTTACCGACTCGAAGTAAATCAACGCCACTTGTAGTATTGTGATACTTGTGTAATAAGAATATCATGAAACACCGAAGTTATCATGAACTTTTGTTATGAAATTTTGTCTTTTTAACTAGGTTTGGAGATTTTTGTCTCGGTTAATTTCGGACCTAACTCGTTCTCTTGACTTTGAACTAGTGGCTTCTTTATTGATATTTTGTTTGCCGCTTAGCTAACAGACTTAAGAAAACCTCATTATTGAGGTACTTTGTTCAGTAGATTTTTAATCTACGCAAAAAGTCCTGGAAATTCAAGATTCTTCATTTGCTTTCGGACTGCATGATAATTAGAACTATTCAAATTAATGTACTAATTAGGAATCTACGAGAAAGTGCTATTTACGCCAGATAGAACTATACGAGCACAAACGAGCGTATTGTATTTGAAATTCGTATAATGCGAGAAGTCTTGTAAATATCAATCAATAGTTTCTACAAATACCACAGATTGCAATTCAGCTGAACACCACTATCTCAATCGTCCAGAGTCGGGAATTTGTACGTCATAAATTTTATTTTAGGCTGTCTTTGCACATTGTCGATCGCGTAGTTCGAATAACAAAGATACAGTACTTTCGGATACGCTTACTGATTTCTCACCCATTTGGACACTAATGCATTCATAACTGCTAGAGCATAGATTGACCAGCTCAGGGACTAAGTTGCCACACGTCTGTCGAACCAAGGGCTTAGTGCTGCTGTCCACTGTAAGCACAGTGTTAACCTAACTATGCATTTCATGACCTCCTTCTGTAGGTTTGTCATTTGTGGCCTTGTTAGTTGCATCCATATGTGTGTCTGTCATCTAAACTGCAATTGGTTGTCTGTAGTTTATACATTATTCACTTTTCCCAACAACTGAGTCACTCGTTTTCCACTGAGCAGCCCATTACTGCCACCCCAATTTATAATTTTTCGTCGAAATATTAGGACATGTCAGCAAAAAGAAGTTTCTTTTCAGCATGGTTGGTCAGGCTACACAACCTCTTTTTGCTTGATCTACAAATGAAATAGTCTGTTGGAAGATAAGACAATGATCACATGTGGTCATGCGTTAAGGACTGTTGATTTATAAAGCAGAACAGAATAGAAACAAGAAGAAGAAATCAAATGTAAGGAGGATAACTATCCAACTCACGAGCATGAGATTTGTAAGGAATAAATTACAAGAGTGAATATGACATCTAATAATTAAAATTAGGAATAATAAAAATGTTAGAAGGACATAACAAAATCAACTTACTGTCCATAAAAATTACATGTTTGGACCATGGAAGAGAGATAGCTTGTACGGCTCTCTTTGCATAAAAGGAGCTCAGATTTGAAAGATGGATTGCGCCTCAAAGATTTCTGGGGTGTTGTTGTTTGTCTCCAATCGCCATGACATGTGCTTTTTGGTCTGACTTCTCTCTCAACTCGAAGATTCTATGGTGGGGCTTGCCTTTTGTGGCAGTGCTTCTTTTAGCAACATGGGATTACTAACACGATAAAAAATATATTTTTTAATCCATGTTTGAGAACGCCAGTAACTGTCAAGGGCTGCAGACAGTTCATCAAAGCCATATGGAATAATTTTTTTAAGCGTTTTCAGAAAAATTTCCGTTTATTTCAAGATGTGATAGTTTCTAAGTAAGAGATGTCGTAATTTTCTGAAACACCTTGCTGAATGCTCAGGCTTATCCACAACTTTTGTGTTAGCCAATGTTATGTTTTGGTATCTTTGACACGAGCTGACTTCGTGAATGGGAAACAGACTATTCATGGGCATCAAAAGCCTACATAGATGAATTCATTCTTTTAGAAATATCTCTGACTCTAACACTTCGTGTATTTTGAGCAGAATCTCTCCATCTGTTCTTTCACAGGCGCGGGATTAGGCAAAAATTAAATCTGGCGTTACTATGAATATCTCATACGGAATTACAATGACGCTTGTAAAATTGCTTGATGTACTGAGTTCTAAAATATTATTTGTTATCCTGGCCGGCCTTTTCGTACTACACACTAAAGAAGTTTTTACAAATGCCTTTATAACAATGGTTAAAAAAATTGAAATAATCGTTTAAGTATACAGCGTAGTGTTTGATGAGTAGATTGTAGTATGTGTCGAATCGCGATTGACTATGATCACCACTACAGGAAAACTACGTGCCGATTGTTAGGTTACATTCCTCTGAAGACCAAATATCAGAAGGCAATGGAAGGTTGTAATAGGACGTATTTTTTTTGGCGATCTCGTGGTATCGAAACAATGCCAAAATCCACAAGCGAGACTACTGAGCGTACGAAAGTTCGTGCAATATCACAAAACAACGGAAGAGTGGTTTTTTGTACGCTTAATCAAATAGGTACAGTAAAACAATCACTGGTACATTGGTTCTAATTGTTTCATATTGTGCCAATCACGTTCTCTTCATAAGAGTGGGTCACTACAACACCACAATCGTATAAGTACTAACTTTTGTCAAATCGCTCAAAAAAATGAATACAGGGCTTGGATTAGGTTATCATGTTTGCCAGGTAATTATGTTTCTTTATCAACCCTAATTAGTTAACAGAATTTCATCGAGCGAAAGTTTCATTTAGCTACAAAGTGAGTGAAGAAGCAAGATTCTATAGAAGAACCATTTGTAGGGCGCATCAGTCTTAGGGATCAGATCATGTTATCTACTCTTGACCAAGATGATGTTCAGTGAACTTTGGAAAATTCAGTGATCGGTAATCCTACGTAGGAATGACTGAACTTGAAAGATTATTTGGCAATGAATCTTGAAAAATATTTCTCAGCGTAAAGCAGTGAAACAATAGTTTTAAGGATCACCAGAGAGAAAAAGATCATTTAGTCATAGTTTTGAAAAGAATAGAATTGTTTTTCGAAAATTTATTCAAATTAATACATTGAAGTAATGAAGAAGGCATAAAAATTGTAGCCTAACTATGTATTTGTTTTAATTATCTATTTTGAGCGTCCTCTATTAAGCTACATTTCAAAGGTCGTTGATCCGGAAACAGGTAGGTTTCTAAGATTATAAGTACAGATTTCTCTACTTGAATGAGTTCTGCCATGGTTTTTCCAAAACATTCATTACGATTAATTGCTGTGATGTGTTCTTTCCACTTAATGAGTTGAAAATCTTACTTAATGTTCCATATTTGTTCAGTAAGATGGGTTTTATGTTTTGAAACCAGTTTGTAGGCTTTTTATTTAACACCATTCCGCATTTTCACTTTTATCCGCTTATTCGTTAGATTATACAAGACTTTGAGTGAGCAAATGTTTCATGCTCGTATCTCAAATCAACATGTATATGGGATTACATGATCATCTATTTATTCTCCCTCTCTCTCGATATATATATATATTAATATTTCAAAGCAATACTTTCGACTAGTGTTTGTCTTAGAATACTTTTTCTTGCACGTCAGGTGACGTTTGTTTGTTACATCTTGAATGTAATGTGATATATAATTTTTGTTTCGAAATTCAAACGACTAAAATTATGTTAGGAAGTATGTATATTGATCTTTGCTGCATTATTAATGTTTTTAAACCTTCTGAACAGCATTTAACGTATCTGATTATTTATATGACTATCTTTACCTACACAGCCATTTTACAAATATACTTCGTATATATTCACCGAACCAGTTTATTGAACTGTCTTAAACCCTTGAAATTTAATAGATTCACAATCATTGAGCTCTAATGAAAGAAATTATGCGCAAAGTTACAAGCTACGTCAATGAAAAATCTCAGTGACGGTTTTATTCAAATTGAATATTTATCATCACGACTTATTATGATTTATAACTTATTTTGACAGTAGATAAAATGACAAGCACATAAGCATATCTCAAGGAGGGGTGTTGATTGCTTCCCCTTAGTGTTTTCTACCAAATCTTTTTACTATGATTTCGACCTGAGAGATACGCCGCTGCTTTGATTAGACATAGGGCATACAGTTTTGCAGCTAAACGTCTCCTTTGTACGACATCGTATTCATACACTTTGCATACAACTACATACTTAAAGTGCATAGGTCCGAGAACTTCTGCAATTCGTGTGCATAAACACACACATTAAGTAGCCCGGTACGGTTGAATGATCCCTGAATTCAGAATTCAGAGTAATCAAGGATGTGACAGAGTGTTTGACTAGTCTAATAAACTATCAACCTCCTAAGTTGACTGTCAAGGGTACTCTCATTATCCAGTAGCTCCATAAGGCGATTTTAGGTTGGATTTCTTTGTTAAAGTAAAAATATATTTATGGAAACTACTTATAACTTTATATGAGTGAATAGTTGTACAGCTTGAATATAATACATACCCATACAGACATGTTATAAGTGAAAGCTAGTCAAATTTTTTCCATTCCGAACACTATTGAAAAAAATTTGGGTTTGTAAGTTCGGAATTCTTTAAGACAGCACATTGTTGCTTTGTTTTTAGGATTACTGGAACAGCTACATCAAAGGCTGTAGTGTCATTCTTGGTTATATATACTAACTAGTACTCCATGTAATGGCCTTAAACGATGAAGCCAAAGAACTAACTACAAATAGTATGCTTTCATTCAGTCTCATTAAGACTTTGTATATTAGAAAAAGAAAACACCTTTGCATTTCCAACTTGTAGGTGTGTGTAAAACAAGAAAAGTTCGTCAGTTATATTGGGTCCTCTGAGCTGTATGATACTATATGATGGTAGTTTTCTGCACCATAACAATGAAGTGCTTTTATTTATTGTAATTAACATAACGATTTGATGTATCCCCCCCCCCAACTAAAAAGAGTATTCTTGTAGGGTACTTTCAATGCTTTCGCGTATAAATATGAAATACAAAAGGCCTTTAGTTGAGGTGGTTCAACGTTACATTCTGGTCGGAATTACGATTTTGTTTGATCATAAGTATGTATGATTATAATTCAGTAGCTTGCAAATAAGTAATCAGATATTTTATTGATATATCCAC
The DNA here is from genome assembly GCF_000237925.1 of Schistosoma mansoni. Lineage (NCBI taxonomy): Eukaryota > Metazoa > Platyhelminthes > Trematoda > Strigeidida > Schistosomatidae > Schistosoma > Schistosoma mansoni. Next base: position 470,348 of record NW_017385991.1, on the reverse strand, counting down.
AACCAGGTAGATCTGAATATAAAATCGTTCATAAGATGTGTCTTTCTTGGAAGTTAGGGAGAAAAAAGAGATTACGTTGAACATATGATATTGTGAAATGATAACAGGTTTATTTTTTGGATTTGTACGGAATTTATACGAGTTATATTGGCTCAGTCAAAATTATGGAATAATAAAGGCTTTAAACTTAGAAGGTTGGAGCTTTGAAGTTTTATGTTTCCGATACATTATTTAAAAAACTTGACAGCTATTGGAATCTCCATGCGACCTTAAAATATTGAAAATACCCACAATACTAATTAGAACAATGTATACTATCAAACAGTGTTTTTCATAATCCGATCTTCATCAGGCTTTGTTACAATGTACAGTATTGCTTGTATGAATATACCAAAAATGTTAAACAAAGCAACACAATTTTGGTCAGTAATGGCTCGATCTTCAGTTTACAACATCATTCTTGCAATTTTTCGCTTTTATTCTGATCATATCACTTTTCTCAAATCCATAATTTGTTTTTTTTATTTGACTGATGTCAACTCTTGTTATTCTTAATTTCTATTAATTTATGTTCAGCTACTTTATTACACAACAACTTCATTCTTTTAACTTTATGGTCTCTTGTTATTATTTCTGGTGGTTCAGAATGTTTTCTTACTCATCACATTTATTTACAGCTCTCTTTGTATGTCTTCAGCTTCATCACATTTGAATCGCCACTTCACCATGACGTTAAATATCTAATTTTACTGCTATAATTTTGTAAAATTTACGATAATTTTGATTTGAAAGTTCCATAGGTTGTAAGCATCTCATGAAAACTGACTAAATAAAATGAATTCATGTTATCCTGCCCAATTAATAAATGGAATCAGGTGAATGAAAGTTAGATGTTCAAGGCTGTTTTCTTTTCACTTTTTTGAGCTATGCGACAATAACTTCAAAACGTTTGGTCACTGATATGATTGAAATATTTTTTTATGTGATCTGGACACCTACATGAACATAGTTTGTAGTCTGAGTGCACCTGGATCAAAACGTTCTATCAGTTAATGGATTCATTAAATAATAAATTAATCCGTTCTATTGTGAAGTACATTTTGTGTGTATAATGCCCATGATTATTATATTCTATACTTAGATCAATTATGTAACATTTTCTGAAAAACGTTTCAGTGGAGTTTATGCATTCATTCACTTTTCCTCCACTAAATTTCAAATTTTAATTCAATCTCATATATTTTATAATTAGATTTCATTCAATTTTTACAAACCCTATTAGTAAGATTTAATCTTCATCTGATTGAAATTGTCTTGTTCACTATTATTACGTTTCAAATCACAAGGTCAGTGGTCTCGAGTGCTGTTAGAGGTATGAGGGCAGTTATCACCTCCCGGTTGCCCACACTGTGGAAGGGTTCTTTTAGAGGTACCTGAAAAGGAAATCGGGTTAGAAGTGGTCTTAATGAACTGAGAGCGTGACCGCAGTGCTCAAGGGACAACTGCTTGAGGTCGGTCACACACGACCTGTTTGTGGGTAGTTTTTGTGTGAGCTCCGCACTTGTTGGGACCTTACCGCCGTAGACGGATATCCGTGGGATAAGGTGAGGTGTGCATTTTCGGAGTCGACCTTCTCTAACCCCACCCCTCCTTGTGGGAAGGCAGCATTGCTGTTATGCTGGTTGTCTGAAGGAAATACCTTACTGCCATCACACCTTTGTACAGTCAGCAGTACGACTTCGCCTTCGGACCTTTGGTTTGCCACTTTTAGTCTTACCTCTCTTCAACCGACCTGACTGGCATGGTAGGACCTTGAAGAACGATTGTTCCAGCCAATATAGCTCGATTGGTTCATCAGGGTAGGCAAGCCCGATCACCACGTCAAGGTAGCAGCAACGGTTGGGAAAATTACAAGGGAACAGTCACTAAATACTTCCTCGGTCTTATACATTGCTTACAAAATACTGATTTGTGTTGTATAATCGATCTGATTTTCATAAGTCATTCCAATATATATATATAGTATTTTAAAGCTTACACTTTATTAAAAAAAGCTGTTGAAACTCATATCAACTTTATAGACTACCGATTCAATGTTGATCCTATCTACTAACCGTTACACATTCATTGAATATATATTAACGATAAAGAATATAGAGCTGTCTAGATTATATATATATATATATATGTTACTAATGTGTATGCATTTTTCCTAATGAGTATTTTACTTGTCACTCAACGATTAAATTACGTGAGTATATGTGTTCGCATACACGCAACGGTTCATTCATAATCAAAACTAAATAACTTAGATTTTTTGGAAATCATATGACAGATACAAACAAACTTAGTCTATTTTACTGTAGTTATCTCTCAAACATTTAAGAATAGTTTAAAAAGAAAGTTTTGTACGGATTAGTTTAACTTGTAGTTGATGGGATTCAACTATATAACGATTAAGATGAGTCATTTATGATATTAGATGATCATCACGCTATATTGCGGATGTTGAACTTTCGCATTCCAACTCGGTGATCATAAATTAATATGCTTATAGACGGACTATGAGGTTCTGAGTGCACACTGCACAGGTATTCAACAGTAAAACATAGTAACTTCCCGTTGATCTGTGGTTTGCAATGATAATCTAAGTGATGTAAGGCTGTGAACTTTATGACCTACAAATGTAAGAATAATTATTTCAACACCAGTTTTTTATCCAAAAGAGTTTTCCATGTTTATTTACTGACGTTCATAATCATTTTGTAGAAAGCAAATTAACAAAAGACATAATAGTTATTGGTGTAGTGAAATGATCGATGCACCATACACTTCATTATTAGAGATATTTATCTCCTTATTTAAGTAGTTCTTGTAATAAACACCTCAGTAATATACTAGTTACTATTGTCGTTAGCGTAAATATAGTCACTGATGAGTGGTGAGTGATAACTAATTTCAGTTAGCTAGTTGCTTCAATGTAGATACCTGAAGTGATGCATTTTCCTTGAAAAAAGGGAGGAAAGTTCCCTATTTTAGAGGATTGACTTTGATAGTTTGATACCTTTATTCTGGTAACAGAGTTTCCATTGTTAGGTTGGGCAACATCATTATTAGATCAATCAAAACATAGAAGTGCGTGGATTAAACGTGTGTTAGGGTTGCTGTATACTTTACGACGGAATTAGGTTCGTATAAAAAGGCTAAGGGTTAAATGAAAACAGTATCAGTCTGTTCAGTCACTAATCCATTTTTAGAAAGGCCTGGTTCAGTTACTCAAAACCATCGTTTCGCAAATCCTAACATGTGTCTCAACTCATTCTATGTTCCCTATATTAAAGTTTGCAACATATTTAATATTATTCCCTTTTGACATTTGCCGACATAAATTGTATGAACGTGAACAGACGCATATTCTTACTGGTCAAAGTAGTAAATAGCTGATTACATTTTTATTAGATAAACATATAAAGTCTAAGATTTAAACATAAAACCTCTTAAACTTCCCTTTCAATAGTGAATTTTCATCTGTCAGTATAATTTCTACTATCTCATTGAATCTCCACTTACCAATTAATCCAATGCATTATTAGAGATGTATTACTTAATCTTGAATCTGGTGATCAACTTGTATAATACTACAAAAAATCAATGATAAGTATTATCATTCATCAAGGTTTATATATTTTTAATTGTCTGTATTCGGAATTCTGTTGAATCAAAATCGTTTGCAATGGTGAAGGTGCATCTACTCTTTGTGTTCTACCAAATTATAATCTTCTGAATTCTTCATGTCTCTATCTTTTTTTCTTTACAAATTTACTTCACTGTATTATACTCCTTGAATAACATCTTCAAACCCTAATCTTTCACATAATGCTTATACTCTTACTACTTCTACCACTATAGGATTTGAATCGACAACTGCATCTCTGTGCTAATGTGGTATGGCAACTCGAACTGATGTATGTACGTACGAAGTTTTACGTTGTGACTGACTGACTGACTGAATCTTTTTGTTAACGTATGAGTTTCTGGTAGGGATGAAATGAGCAATGTTGATAAATGTAAATTAGTCGATCAAGGTCTAAGCTAGAACTACGATCAGTGGTCGGAGATATCACAGGTCACATATATCAAATTTTGTTTTAAAAGGTACAGATACTTTCAATCTTTATCTTCTTTTAAGGTCACATATATCAAATTTTGTTTTAAAAGGTACAGATACTTTCAATCTTTATCTTCTTTTATAAGTATCAATCTTCAATATCATTTCATGCATTTTATTCCTCGAATACGCCCTTTCCAAAATGCATTCTTCTTCACTATCATTGATACTACAAATATCTTGATATCTTTGCTATTCATCTTGTTCATTTCATCTTCTCATGATGATATGGCTTAGTAATTTGGAATGAATCACGTTTTTTATCAGGCTAATGATAATACTGATGTAAATATTATATAACTTGATTTATATAATCACTTACTAACATTGAATGTTTCGTCTCTACAAAGAACAATGACTCGTTACTGCAAAGAGTAAATCAATTCACGTACTAGTAAAATAGTTTTTTTGAAGATCATTGTAAATTTTGTTAGAAATTGAATATCATCTTGAAAAACTAATGAAAATAAGTAAACGTTTCACGCCGCCAAGCTACATATAATTTTCTCAACTAAATCAGTACTCACGCAACTAATCAAGGATAGGTTACCGAAGATGGGCTCTACCAGTTCAACTGCTGCTGTGGAGCTAGTTACATAGACCGTACTCAGATGTCTTTATCCTTGCGTATTCGTGACCATGTGCCATCATGGTTGGGAAAAGGAGTCACCAAACCCATTAACAGCAGTTTATGAGACAATGATAACAAAAATGAAGAATATTTGAGCGAACAATTGTGAGATGGTGGAGAAGATTTGTAGCTCAGGTGGATGATTTTGATGGAGTTTTGTTCTCTGAGCTGGATGGTTTGGTTGTGAAAAATATGGAACACGCAAAATGGTGAAGTGTTCCATATTTTTCACAACC
>NW_017385991.1:436496-465113 GCF_000237925.1 Schistosoma mansoni | reverse complement strand
ATTTAGTTGAGAAAATTATATGTAGCTTGGTGGTGTGAAACATTCTTTCAACAGATCTTTTCAGTCGATGTGTTAGAATGTCATCCGCTATGTCACCTTTAAAGTCAGGTCTCAGTTACAGGGTTTTTTTACTCACTGAATCACAGTTTCTTCTTTATTTTTAATAATATTTTCTATTCATTTTCTCAAGGGGGTTTTGTGGAGATTTTAGTAGTTTTATATAGTTAAGTGCTCTGACGCAAGACTGGTAGGTCTTGGGTCCGAATCCCGCGAGGCGGGATCGTGGATGCACACTGCTGAGGAGTCCCACAATAGGACGAAACGGCCGTTCAGTGCTTCCAAGTTTTCGATGGTGGTCTAGCTTCAACTAACTCACGATCTTAACTATATAATATTCATTTTCTATTCATCCATTAAGTAAATCGTATAAGAATAGTCCTATAAAATGAAAATGGAGGATGTTAATCTATATATGTTAAGATGTTATGGCTTAATTGTATTATTAGTAACTATGAGAATTATCTATAGGTGTTCATATTTCAATAAAGTCACTACTTAGACCCATTCTTAAATCTATTTACTTCATGATTTTCAACTATCTTTTTAGATGATATTTGAGTTTCTGATTATAAACTAAACCTTATTGTTATATATACTTGAAATCATGAGTCAATTGAAGCTAGACCACCGTAGAAAACCTGGAAGCACTGGACGGCCGTCTCGTCCTATTATGGGACTCCTTAGCAGTGCGCATCCACGATCCCGCCTCGTGAGATTCGAACCCAGGACCTACCAATCTCGCGCCAGAGCACTTAACCGATAGACCACTGAACCCGCATACAACGGTGTTAATGTCTAACTTTAACCAATCCACGAAGTTGAGCAACCTTCTTGTGAAACACTTTTTATTTCTTTCATATAAAAGGTTATAATACACAATTTATTGTTTTAAGAGTTTGTTTATCTAATTAATAATCTAATTATAGTGTTTTACTGAAATGCGAATTATTATGGTGTGGGTTCTTTGTATCCACATAAGTTTATTTATTTATTTATTTAAACACATAAATATTGGTACAAAGGGGCACTAGATATATATGCGCCACACAAATCTCATTTGATTTGTGTGAGGGTTGTGATACTGCTTGGGTGCCCAAACCGAAGCAGGTGGTTTTCTTAGGGGGCCACACCCGAGGTCTTTGACCTAAAGGTCTGATCCACAAGGCAGTGGAGCATCGTAAGGAGATACAGTTCCTTGGTAGCTGGTGATCAACGATTGATTCATACGCCATTTGTTCCCTCAGGGTACTGGAGCCCATGTCCACCATTGGTTTGGAATGAGGGTTTTCCAACTCCCTAGATGGACTCTCCGTGTCCACCAACTCGGTTAAAGCGCCGGACATTCGCTTTTCATCCTTTCGATTTCGTAAACAATACCCCGGCCACTTTGAGAAGGCAGTGAGTAGAACTTCCCTGGCAGAGGCTATATACGCGTGGTCATATGAGAGCATTTGGAGAGGGAGAGCGTACTCTCCCCACTCTCGACCGTACCATGGCATTTGGGGGCATAAGTAGTATATGGTGATGTTAAATACATTCGATTGTTCTTACCCGTTTTCTTGTTCACTACATTATAAATATAATATCAGTATATGAATATAAATTTTATATTTCACATACTTCAGTTTAATTATTCATATAATTTATTCCCAGCAAATACTTGAACTGGGACATGATATATCTCACAATACTTGCAGAAATTTCTATGGAAACAGTCTTTTTAAGTGTATCATGTTTTTTTTTAAAACATACTTTACATTCAAGTACATCTAAGAGAAGAAGGTATCCTTTAACTATACGTACTTGGAAATAAAAATAAAAATTTTTTTTTCTTTTATATTCATATTAGTAAGTTCTCTATCTATCAAAAGTATGTAAACTAAGGTCAGTAAGACGTTATTGTACAGTATCTAAGTTACATTGATTTTGTTCTCTTCAAAATACTTTCTTTTTCTGTGACAATCTACTTATTTACTCTATTTGTATCATTCAAAATATCTCTTGAAGTACTTAGAAGTCGGATTCTTCAAGTGTATCATTATTTTATGTCTTTTGTCCACACACTACTAACATCCTAAAGGTCTCAGTATAATCGTGCATGAGTAAATTTTCCTAAGTTTCTGCTACCCCGACCGTTGCTGCTACCTTGACGTGGTGATCGGGCTTGCCTACCCTGATGAACCAATCGAGCTATATTGGCTGGAACAATCGTTCCTCAAGGTCCTACCATGCCAAGCAGGTCGGTTGAAGAGCGGTAAGACTAAAAGCAGCAAACCAAAGGTCCGAAGGCGAAGTCGTACTGCTGACTGTACAAAGGTGTGATGGCAGTAAGGTATTTCCTTCAGACAACCAGCATGACAGCGATGCTGCCTTCCCACAAGGAGGGGTGGGGTTAGAGAAGGTCGACTCCGAAAATGCACACCTCACCTTATCCCACGGATATCCGTCTCCGGCAGTAAGGTCCCAACAAGTGCGGAGCTCACACAAAAATTACCCACAAACAGGTCGTGTGTGACCGACCTCAAGCAGTTGTCCCTTGAGCACTGCGGTCACGCTCTCAGGTCATTAAGACCACTTCTAACCCGATTTCCTTTTCAGGTACCTCTAGAAGAACCCTTCCACAGTGTGGGCAACCGGGAGGTGATAACTGCCCTCATACCTCTAACAGCACTCAAGTTTTCAATGGTGGTCTAATAATAATCGGTTCATGATCTCAATCAAAAGCATAATAATCTCCACAACCCAATACTGATATTATTAATTATCTGAATAAATAATAGTGTTGTGACTTCATAAAAGGCCGTCGCCAATTTGTTACGACTATAAGAATAAGGCCGTATGCCAATTTATTATCTTATGTCCGACTTTTTATCACATGATTTATCCACCACTCGGAATACGACTACTCCAATTTTTACACTGTGCCAAATCAATGACGTTCAACGGGTATGAGCAGTCTAGTGTCCTTATTGATCTCTTGTCCGCCTAGCCCTTCCAATTGAGTCCGAAAACACCAATTACAGCTTCTACCATGCGAATCATTTATTTCAAGCACACTCAGTTTATATACCAGACAGACAGACAGATGGCATCACACCATATAATAGAAAATAATATTTGTACAAGATCAAGCCAAATGTGTCTGTGAACGTGGGATACAGTAATCAATAAACTGAGTATAATTTAGGAACAGTAATTCGTACGATAATAATCCTTAGGTCAAAATGAAGCCTATAATAAGATGAATATAGATATACACAATCTAGTTACTCAATAGTTAAACAATAAGAATATATATAGAATAATAGTCCTTTATTAGATCCTGGGAGTTACCCGTACTTATGTCTTCACCAAGATATAACAAATAGATGACTGGAAAGTACAAGAAACCCCACTAAAACGGCAGATCCATATGAAAATGGGTGTTTTTCAATCCTCATAAACACCTCTTTATATTTAAAAAATTTTTTTTTCTCGAATTTTACTGACTTTCGATGTAGCTCACTTCATATGTTAGTTATGCAGATTATATAATAGTCATCGATTACTTATGTGATGACGGCTCTCAGTGAACTTAAGGAAGCCCCAAGAAGCTCTGAAATAGCCAAAGACATTCCATCCAATCATCGTTTGAAAGAACATCTCAGAATCTCAACGTGTAGTTGCTCGGCTGGATAAATGCTAAAAACCATTTGATGCTTTTAATGATGATTTCGTTGCTACTAAAAACTATAAATACTTGAGTCTTTTATACCACAGTGACTAGTTGGAATAAGATTTCTTTCCACCCATCTTCTGTCTTCTAACTTGCGACTTGGAGGATTCAAGCGTTTGAGTGCTCAAGTCGTACGCGGTAAAGCAAAAATTCAAGTTATAGGTTATAGGAAGTAAATAATTGAAATTTGAATATGAATGAAAAAATGTTTCCAGATAAAAGGTATTTCTGTGCCAACTTATGAAGTCCATTCAAATAAACAATGGATTCATTTTTGTATTGGTTGCTTGAATCTTCCCTTTGATATTTACGACTCATAATGATTTTGACTTAAAACAACATCGAGGCGATCCTCATTGGATGTACATATGCTAATAAGCGACTGATCAATTGCAGCCCTAAACACCAATGAAAAGATTCAAACAACCAATACAAAATTGTATTAAAGTTCACCCTATCGCACAAGCTAGTGGCTATTGGGACTCAGCAGCTAAGTAAGTAACTCAATGATGATTGAAGCGAACGGTACTGACTTCGAATCCCGGAGTAAACATCAGCTCTGGGATGCAGTTAAATCCAGCTGACGAGTCCAAAATAGGACGGAACGCTCGTCCTGGATTTCACTGATAGCTAATATCTTTTCAGCTTATGACAATTATGGAATTTCCTCAACACATGAGTTTATCTCAAGTATAATCTATCGATAATTAAAATGAAGTATTGTTCACCAATTATCATTTCAATGAATGATTTCAGGACAAAATTTGGCTGTTCTGATTGAAATAACGATTTTTCTTCCATTTGAGTATAAGTCTACTCTGTATACTATTCTGTAACTATGACACATGGCATTTCATTACAGTAAACATAAGTAGATTGCTAGTACTTGATTATAGGTATGGTTAAAGCATTCCTCACATAAATTGAAATCACAGAATCAGTGATAATAAGTTGGTTTATATATTACTATCTAGAGATGACTATTATTCGAATTGCGCTAGAAGATTCATCAAATAGTGAAAGTAGCATAGAGTTGAACATTTTTCACAATGAAACTAGTTCTGTTCTACACGACACACTGTTGAATGGAAGGCAAAGAGTAGTAGAAGAACCCCTGTCACAATGCATTTCTAATTAACTTTACCAATATAGATGTAGGTAGAAAAGTAAGTACATTGGAAGAATAGAAAGATCGGTATGAACTTTTGTTACTGAATATATGTCAGTCTTTATTCATGTTTGGTCTTTGGTCTTGATTCACTCCAAAAGAATATCCTTCCTTTTAATTTTTATATGTCTTCATTACTCAACCCTTGTTACGAATTTGATTCAGAATATGGTTCATTAGAATATTGTCAAAGTCTTGAAAAGCCTGAGCTGAACTGCCAATCTCCTAGAAATCTAGATAATTATTCAGAAATCCCTACTAAGATCAAACATACATAATTCTTTTGTAGAAAACCTTTATATATTTTTCGATTTCATTTATTTCAGCTAAACTAATCTAACCGGATGGATTGGTAAACAGATAAAGTGGTCTTCAGGTAACCTGTGAAAGGTGGTTTCTAAGTTAAGCAATAACGAAATGACTACAGTCTGGACAGCAAGCAATATACGCCGACAAGATGGACGTTACAACAGTCTATCTAGGAGTCTAGGGTCATTAATGTCAATTGTACTCGATGAGGATAAATCTCCATCTGTGTTGATTTTTTCTAATCAATCGCCAAGAGAGACTAATTTACAAACAAGTGTCTCTGTTGGTGACCAAGTCGGAGATGAGAATATTTTGCCATTAAATGGATTAAGTTTTCGTTCATTACAAACAGACTCTTCTTCATCGATTGCATTTGTTGGCAAAAAAATTAAACGTGAGTATCAATCGGCGTTTGTATTGCCTGATAAACAAACAATTGGTATTATTCGTCAAGAAGCGTTTATGACTGAAGAAGGTTTAGCTCAAGTCACGCTTAGTTTATGCGTTTCGACTAATTTAGATAGTTTACAAGTTAGTAAAAGTGAAAGGATATGTGATTATCTTGATACGGATTATTGGGCTTCCATTTTATTAGCTTCCACTGAATCTCACGATGCTGAACTACTAGGATATATGGGACCTGAATATACTTCAAGAAAACCGAATCGTTTTAACTTTGAACGTTCTGAAAGCCGACGACGTAAACGAGAAATTGTGCTTGTTCAAGAAGAGATTGAAGATAGTGATGAAAAAGATAATGTTGGAAAATTCGATAGTAGCAATATTTTGCCTGAAAGTGTTACAGTGTACGAAAAGTTATATCCTAAAGGGAAGGAGGAATCTGATTCTCAGACAAGCCGATTAATCCTGCATCCTCCACCACCCTTTCCACCTCCACAACTGCCAGAATCACCCCTGCCTTCACCACCAAAAACTTTAAAAGTATCTGAAAGAAATGCTTCACCAAAACCACAACCAATTTCAAGTAGGAATTCATGTCAGCCAAAAGAACAAGCTCCAATAATTGGACGAGCTGAGCCACCCGGAAAAACTAAACCAATTGTAAGTAGTCCAAAATCTAAAGAAAATTTTGAAAAACTTAAACGTCAATGGAATAATCGTATTGCTCAAATGCAAGAACATTTAGATAATCAATATCGTGATACACCAACATCACTACCACAAACTTATACAGAAGGACATCGTGGTTCTACGGTTACATCAATTTTGCCTACAGTAGATAAACGATCTTCTGATCCATATGTAAAAAGTCGAATCTCATCGACTGACCGAAGATCCTCCCCTGAACAAGCATATGATCATCAATCTCTTCCGGATAGAACTTCAATGGACCATGGATCAGATAAAGAGAATTTTATTTTTCAAGGCTTTGATTATATTAGTTCATCATTACCGGGTTCCGGTGATCTAGTGGATCCGGTGACGGAACGTTGTGAAAAAGATGCACAATTTATTTATAGTCAAGCAAGATTATTTGTTAATCAACAAAATATAGGCAGATTAAGTCCACGAAAATTATCAGGTAAAGAAATTATTTTATTTATTTTGTCATATTATTGTTGTTTGCTTAAGTTAAGTACTGATTGATTTATTGATTATATTACTGTTTGATTGAAAAAAGGCTTACCACTGTACCGATAAGTAATTTCCCTTTGCTCTGTGGAATAAGAGTTTTTTTGGCACGAAACAGTTTCATGGGGTATAAAACTATAGCTAAGGAATCAGATTCAGATTTGTACACTGTAAAAAACGTTAAGTATACTGAGTTTGGCCGGGTAAACTTTAAGCAGATCGGGAAATATTTAGAAACTTGATAGCTTGGATTGTTGAAAGGAATTAGTAACATAATAGTAATCTTATAATTCATTTATTTATTTAAAGACATAAATATTGGTACAAAGAGGCACCAGATATGTGTGAGGGCTGTGATACTTCCCGGGTGCCCAAACCGAAACAGGTGGTTTTCTTAGGGGGCCACACCCCAAGCCTTTGACCTGAAGATCTGATCCATAAGCCAGTGAAGCATTGTGAGGAGATGCAGTCCCATGGTAGCCGGTGACCAACGATTGATTCATACGCCATTTGTACCCTCAGGGTACTGGAGCCCATGTCCAAAATTGGTTTAGAATGAGGGTTTCCCAACTCCCCTAGGTGTATCCTCTATATCTACCAACCTGGGTAAAGCGCCGGACATTCGCTTTTCATCCTCTCAATTTCGTAAACAACACCGGGGCCACGAGAAGGCAGTGAGTAAGACTTCCTTGTCAGAGGCTATATACGCGTGGTCATATGAGAGCATTTGGAGAGGGAGAGCGTACTCTCTCCACTCTCGGCCGTACCATGGCATTTGGGGGCATAAGTAGTATATGGTGATGTCAAATACATTCGATTGTTTAATTAGTCTTTATACTAATTCAATTTTAATTATGATGTAATATCTGGTGTATTATATGTTTAGAAGCAAGATATTACATTATTATTACATTATTACGTGTCTGTGAACGTGGGAGACAATAATGAATGAACTGAATATAACTTAGGGACAATAAATCGTATAATAATAATCCTTAGGTCAAAATGAAGCTTATAATAAAATAAGTATAGATATACATAATCTAATCACTTAATAGTTACACATTAGGAATATATATAGAATAATAGCCCATTATTAGATCCTGGGAGTTACCCGTACTCTTGTCTTCGCTAGGATATAACATGGGTTATAAGTAAAGATGGATAGTGGCTAGCAGTGGAATCCAGGATGCGAGTTTCGTCCTATTTGGGACTCGTCAGCCGTATGTACCTGTATCTCAGATTTGATATTCACTCTTAGACTCGAACCAGTACTGTTCGCTTCCAACGCCATTGCGTTATCCATCTTTACTTATATTAAATTAAGGCTATATCGAGGAAATACGCGCAGTATGCACATAAACCAATAAGAGACTGATCAATTGCAGTCCTAAGCATCAACGGGAAGATTCAAACAAACAATACCAAGTGAATATAATACAGATTGTTTACAGAATAGAAGTTTGAGAGAAAAAAGCAATGTATTTGTTAATATGACCCTATCACGATGACTGTTTTAGTTAATGGAAAAGAAAACATATTATCATTTCAACAGTGTAAACGATTTTGTAGTAAAAAAAATCTTTCTGAAGCAAGAAACAGCATCCAGAGAATCAAGATTAGATTGAAGAATTAACTAATCTTTAAATAAACGATATACATAATTATAGTTTTATTTAAAACAGAAGGCTTACTTACTTACTTACGCCTGTTACCCCTCGTCGAGGAGCATAGGCCGCTCATCAGCATTCTCCATCCAACTCTGTCCTGAGTATTCCTTCCTAGTTCTTTCCAGTTTTTATTCATCCTTTTCATATCTGCTTCTATTTCCCGGCGTAATGTGTTCTTTGGCTTTTCTCTTTTCCGCTTCCCTTCCAGATTCCAAGTTAGGGATTGTCTTGTAATGCAGTTTGGTGATTTCCTTAATGTATGTCCTATCCACTTCAAACGTCTTTTCCTAATTTCCTCTTCAGCAGAGTTTAAATGGTTTGGATTGTTTTTTCTGGTTAGCGTTTTTTTTAGCGAGTTAGCTTTTCTACGGGATGGGGTCGCTAACCCCATGCCCAACCCTCCTCCTTTACCTGGGCTTGGGCCTGGCAGTAACTCTTGAAGAGCTACAGGCGGAGTTAAAACAGAAGGCATTTATGGATAATCTAAATGAATCTCTACATAATTTAAAATTCTAATACAAAATACCTATACTTCATTGGTTGTTCAAGGTTATGGAATCCATCAAGGATAATACCTTTTCTTTAAAGTTTTATCTAATTGAATTATTAATCAATACACTCAAGAACGTACTACTTTCTTTATAACCTCAAAGTAATACTCTTGATTGGTTAATATCTAAAAAATGACCTTGATTACCATAACATTGATATTTACACCTCAACTGTTGTTTAAAACATACAAAGTCAACTGACTAGTGTTTACTTTAAATATCTTCAATATATATAGATTATGTATCTCCACAAGTTATTTACCTGTTTTAATTTTTATACATTGAATGTTGATTCCAATTAGATTAAAAAACAAGTCACCATGACGATCCATTTCTAAGCATAAATTACAAATCTGTGTTAAATAAGTGAATTTTTTTTATTGATCACATTGTACTCAGTTACTATAAGATTCTCATGTGATCAAATGATAGAAGTATTTTTTCAAGTAATATTGGAGAAAAACAAAATAACAATGTACTTTATTTGTATCCATCCGTTTTTGGAAGATAATTAGTATATTTGGAAACTTTTGTAGTCCTTGTATATATATATATATAGACCACCATGGAAAACCTAGAAGCACTGGACGGCGGTTTCGTCTGATCATGGAACTCCACGATCCCGCACTCGCGAGACATTAACACCGTTGGGTGCCGGCTCAGTGGTCTGGGTACAAATCTCAAGAGGCGGGATCGTGGATGTGCACTGCTGAGGAGTCCCATAATAGGACGAAACGGCCGTTCAGTGCTTCCAGGTTTTCTCTGGTGGTCTAGCTTCAATTGACTCATGACTTCAACTTATAAATATATATATATATATATATGCCGTTCGATATGTAGGGTACTTAAATCCAGGGTAACAATTTGCAATTTGGGTTTCCCTATTATTAACCTCCCTTAATGGGTCAATTCTAAATTGAGTATTTAAGTGAATAGATATATCTAAATGTATGAATCGATGATAAAACAGTATTCTTAAGAATATGATCAAATTATATTGTTAACATTGTCATCATAATGCCTGTGAATAAACGGGTTCGTCCTTATCTTTATTTGTCTCTATAACAACTCATCTTAAGTTCATAGAATAATTATGATGGGCTGTTAGCGGTGGAAACTGTAAACATGGTTCGTTGGCTGAATGGTGTTTGTTTCTCAACTATATTGGAGATACATTGGTTGTAAGCATGAGACCTAAGTCAGGTAGTAATATCTGTCACCATTAATTGTTCATTCCTCTATACTTCATTATCGTATCAACTGATACATTAATTATCAGAAGGGGTTTTGTGGAGATTTAGTATTTTCATAGTTGAAAGCATGATTCAATTAAAGCTAGACCACCATGGACAACCTGGAAGCACTGGACGGCCATTTCGTCCTATTATGGGACTCCTCGACAGTGTGCATCCACGATCCCTCACTCGCGAGATTCAAACCCACGACCTACCAGTCTCGAGCCAGAGACCTTAACTGTTAGACCACTGAGTCGGCATCAACTGATTTAGTTGGTCGGTCACATGGAAAACTTAATCGATAGAATTTTTCAAGTCTTTGAAATGTACTGAATGCTCTATGTATGAAATGGTTGTTAAATTTCTTATCGGCATCACAAAAATGATGAAGTGGAAATAGTAATTTTATGGTTAGTATGGTTTTTCTTAAACTCAATCATCCTGTGAATTTGAACCCACTTACACTTGTCTGGAAAAATTAATGGAGTGTCATGCTTTGTATATAAAATTTCACATGAATTCTAAAATTACAGTCAATAGAATCTAAGGTGATAAAATTCCCACGATATATTTTAAACTTTAGACATTCACTAATCTTCTACATAACGGTCATAACATGGCCAAGTGTATATAGCCTGTGCCAGCGAAGTCCTACTCACTGCCTTCTCACAGCGGCGGGGTGTTGCTTACGAAATTGAGAGGATGAAAAGCGAATGTCCGGCGTTTTAACCGGGTCGCTGGACACGGAGAGTCCACCTAGTACAGTCGGAAAACCGTGATTCCAAACTAATTGTGTACATGGGCTCCAGTATCCTGAGGGAACAAACGGCGTATGAATCAGTCGTTGGTCACCGGCTACCATGGGACTGCATCTCCTCACAATGCTCCATTGCCTTGTGGATTAGATCTTTAGATCAAAAGATCCGGGTGTGGTCCCCTAAGAAAACCACCTGCTTCAGTTTGGGCACCTGGGGAGTACCACAGCCCTCACACAAATCAAATGAGATTTGTGTGGCGTGTATATATATCTGGTACCCCTTTGTGCCAATATTTATGTGTTTAAATAAAATTAAATCAATAAACTGCATAACGGTAGCCAGAGCCCCTATGAATGAATACAAATTTTGACGGAGATTGTCATCTTTGTTTCTTGGCTTATCATTAACATCTAATTTGTTTGTACATATTGTTTATTGTCTTACCAAGATCGAATCAGTTTTGTGTACAAAATGCAGACATTCTCACTGAGTGTTAGTCTTTCGTCAGAACTGTAATTGTAAAAGTGATTTGTATGGACAATGTTATTTTTGGAGTCATTGTCTTATTGATGTTTCAAATCCAGTAATTTAAAACACAACTTCACGATTTTCTGCTGATTGCTACCAACTACCTGACATCAAACAAAAAGGTTGATCATCATTTCCAATCAGTTGTATTGGTTCCTTCATTGTAACCTGATCGACAGAATCTAGTCACCTCCAAAGAATAAGTGAACATGATGCCTCAGTTTTACTGAGGATCGATCTAGTTCTATGCCGATCACTGTTAATACTTCTGACCTGGGTTACAATTACTTGGAAATCACCATTTCCATGAAAATTTTAGATACGCCTTGATGACGTGTACTAATAAAAGCGAAACAATTGTGAGTCTACTAGCTAATTTTCTACAACTATCTAACACAAATTACATAACTACATCGAAAACCCATTTAGTATTGTTTGTTTGAATCTTTCCATTGATGTTTAGGACTGCAAATGATCAATCTCTAATTGGCATATGTGCATACTGTGCGTATTGTCTCGATATAGCCTTAATTCACAAGCATTGTAAGCAATCACTAATTGATTTTATGATTGTTACTTGAAGGATTCGGATAAATCTACCGACAGATTCTCATGTTACATATATATGTTTGTATGTTATGAACTAACCAATGTTCATTAGAAACTTACATATTCATTTGATACTCTCTTCAATTTTAACGTTTATTTCTATGTTCATTTTTGTTTGAAGTAAGTTCGAGACTCATATTCAATAAATATCGTACACAAAACATACCCACGTTAATACAACCACTAGATATGAGTGATGAGTGACATTATCGAGTAATAACTAGATCAATCATTTAAAAATAAACTTCTATTGTCACTAACCGAATTACAAAATTAGCATATTGATTCTAAGAAATGAATGCTGAATTGTTAAATGTATGCGTTTGTGTGCATGCATTTTTTGTTTTTGTGATGCATTATATAAAGATGGAAACAAGAAAAAAGAGTGATACACCTCACTGATCATCATATCATTCATCTTCACATTGTGTTAATGAAATATACTTTGGCACACATGAAAGATAACTATTAGTATAGTATAGTATAATGATATATACGAATTTCCATACGGAATCATCAACAGGTTGACAGGCTACTTTCAGTTTTTATGTTCGTATGTGATTGAGTGCATGAATGAATGACAATTATGTGACGCTGATATTCAATTCTGTGTTCTAGAGTAGGATTCAAAAACATATTCAACTGATATCAAACAATGTTTTCATCTTGAACTAAGGATGAACAACTAGGATGTGATATCTGACTATAATCACAATTACCACTGATTTAGGCTGTGCTGATAAGTGCGGGTTTTTTGATTGAGATTCATGATATAACCGTAATCAATAGTTGAAGACTGTAAGGGATACGAACAGAAATCAGTTACGATGACAGAGATTCATTCGTATTGTTTTAATCGTTTCTTAGGTTCTGAACATTGTCTGATACATCAACCTTTAATTATCAGAAGGGGTTTTGTGGAGATTTAGTATTTTTCATGATTGAAAGCGCGAGTTAATTGAAGCTAGACCACTATGGAAAACCTTGAAGCACTGGACGGCCGTTTCGTCCTATTATGGAACTCCTTAACAGTGCACATCCACGATCCCGCACTCGCGGGATTCGAACCCAGGACCTACCAATCTCGCGCCAGAGCCCTTAACCGATTAGCCTTTGTTTTATATCTCCAATAGTTTGTTTTATATTTTTATATCATTCTTTTTACTACTATTTATAACATTATAACCACTTGGTTGTTCTAGTCATTTAGTTGTTTACTAGTTTTCCTATGTTCTGATGCAAAGTGTAACAATTTTGTATTAGATTCGGGGTTGCTTATATCGATCTCTCTTGTTTATTCATCCGACTTGTTATGTGTTCGCACACTGATTCTCAATAAGATTATAATAATATTACGAAAACATTTTAGTACATTACGCTAACTAGTCTTGAGTAAAGACAAATGCACCCCGTGAATCCCATCGCCCAATACACTGAAAAGGAATGCTTGTATGACTTGACTTCAACTTATAAATATTCACTCACCATCATTTCGAAATCAAGAAACCCTGAACAACTGTTTCATCTCCACTTCGGATTTTTTACTGCTTTCCAGGATCGTGAATGTACAACACTGAAGAGTCCTACATTAGGACGAAACCTTTATTCTGTCCTCGTTAGATCTCAAAAGTTCTCCAGTTAGTACTAATCCCTAAAAAACTTGATTTTAGGTTAGCGTTTTTAGTTTTTATTAAAATTGATTACAATGGGTTAATTTCTACCATGAGAAAATATACTACGCCCGATAGTCATAATAATACTCGCCCTAATCAATACCATAATGATCATACCATGATCATTATATAGAATTCTTAGTATAAAATATGCAATATTCTAACAAATTCTCGTTCTATAAGCATCACTCTTTGTTCTCCTTCTCTTTTCTTTGATCTTCTTAACCTTCTGCCTCCAGTCATTCCACTTTCGAATGGTCATACATACTACTTATATCTGTCGATGTCAGTAGCACCCACCAAAGATGCAGTATAAAATTTTCTCTTTTTTTTGTTCTAACATCCCAAGTAGGTGAAAACTTTAAAAAATAGTTAGCTGAAGTTCTGTTACATTCAAGGATGAAGTGTTTTGTGACTAATTGTTTTCTAGATAGAAAAGTACTATGGAAGTGTTATAAGGAGAGAGAAAATGTTTGAAAATTGATAATCTTGGTTTTCATCTCTGGAATTTAAGCTGTGTGTAAAACAGTGACAACGAATCGTGTTGGAAAAATGTAACATGATAAATAGCTGAAAAACACTGTAGGTTTGATGTATTACGAAACTATTGAGAAGTGGACATCTATAGCTCCACCAGGGATCAAACAGCGGACTTACAATCCTTTCACCAAACACAACTTATAGATCACTGACTTGTCATCGGATGGTTCTCGTCCAGAATTTTACTGAATCTCCGATATCGAGTAACCACTGGAGCTAGTGAGTAAGTGTTTCACACTCATCATGGCTGAACTCTGCTGGTCACACCTTCCCACTAGGACTCCGGGAATTACCTTTTGAAGTTAATCGCCAGCAGGCACGTGATACTTATTTTAGTATATAGAGTTCTGTTATTTTACTTTAGTTTTGTTCATTGCATAAGAAGTTTGGATTGATTGTTGTCATGCATTTTTTTCTTGAAAGTTGTAAAACTAGTGATTAGTCTCATTTCATAATATCTCTCTAACTTTTTATTAAAGTCCCTTAGTAATCAAACTTTGCACTATGCAAAGTACTATTTAAACTTGGATTAATGTTAATTTGGTTATTTATTCTCTGAAGAAGTGACTTACACTGAGTCACGAAACATCAGAAAATCTATTTTTTCTCAGTCAGTCAGTCACAACGTAGAACTTCGTACGTATGTACATCAGTTCGAGTTACCATACTAGATTAGCACAGAGATGCAGTTGTCGATTCAAATTTCATAGTGTTAGAGCTAGTAAAAGTATAATCAGTAATCAGAAAGATAAGGGTTCAAAGATGTTATTGAAGGAGTATACTCCAGTGAAATAAATTTGGAAAGAGAAAAAGGATAGGGACATGAAGAATTCAGAAGATTAGAATTTGGTAGAACACAAAGAGTGGATGCACCTTCGCCATTCCAAACGATTTTGAGACATGTCATTCAAGGTCTCTAACCATCGGTTGCTATCATCTCGCGAATCCCAACCAGGTAGTCTACACCTACCAACATGGCTCAGTCCACTTGTCAGCGTTCTTCAAAGGACCTTACCACCGAAGACGGAAATCCGTGTGATAAGGTGAGGTGTGCATTTTTAGGTTCGACCTTTTCTAACCCCACCCCTCTTTGTGGGAAGACAGCATCGTTGCAGATGTTGGTTGTCTGAGGGAAACACCCTACTGCCGTCACATCTCTGCACAGTCAGAAGTACGACTTCGCCTTCGGACCTTAGGTTTGCTGCTTTTAGTCTTATCGCTCTTCAACCGACCTGTCTGGCATGGTAGGACCTTGAAGAACGATTGTTCCAGCCAGTATAGCTCGATTGGTTCATCACGATAGACAAACCCGACCATCACGTCAAGGTAGCAGCAACGGTCGGGTCTAATTTTTCTACTCATTGGGATATTACAAATATATTAATTTATTTATAACAATCTACCAAATGCTTAATTTATTCAAAATTATCAAATCAAAACTTGGTAATGATACCTATAATAGTCATATTATTTACATAAAGACTTTCGTCTACATTTGATAGAATAGTTTCACAGTATTTGGGTGCCGAGTTGATGTGAGACATTAAAGAGGAAGAATGTATTTGGAAAAAAATCTCAGCGAATGAACCATATCACTTATGAAATGAAGATTTTTGTGTTCACCTCTATTTTAAGTTGTTTTTTATTAGAACTAGTGATACTGTGCTGTGGATTACTTATATCCACATAAGTAGTATATAACGATCTATAAGGAAAGAACGGGAACGAAACGCAATTGGTATGAAAATGTATGAACAATAATAATCACTTGTCCTGACCTGTGTTCTCCTTCACTACAATATTACTAAGATACTTAACTGAAGTTGATAGGAGTTAGGAATTTAAATTTACAACTTAACAGTTGAAATTCTAATGAATTCTCACTAAATTCTTTAGTCGGAAGTAATCATTGAATTTGTAATTTTGGAACAAAATATCTTGGATTTACACGGGGTGTGGCACTCCTAACTCAACTACTTGGATACATAAATTTTGAAATTTACTTAGTATTGTTTGTTTGGATCTTCCCATTGATGTTTTTAGGGCTGCAACTGATCAGTCTCTAATTGGTATATGTGCATACTGTACATATTGCCTCGATATAGTGACTAGCAGTGGAATCCAGGACGCGCGTACATCCAGCTGATGAGTCCCAAATAGGACGAAACGCGCGTCAAACTGGATTCCGCTGCTAACCACTATACATCTTTGCTTACATAAATTTTGGTTTATTAATATTTCCTCGATAACTCGGATCGCTGTGATAAACCTGTATATATATATCCGTTTCCCACCAACAACGTCACCTAGTTATTGTTTTATCCTTTTTCCATGTGAAAAAAACATTCCCTTGGGTCTACTTATAGAGAGTAGTTCAATGAATGATGTAACCAGATTGAAAACTTCAAATCATCATCTATTTGAACAATTATTAATAGACAACACTGTGAAATACATTGATTTGAATCATAATCAATCATCAATGTCATTGATAATCGATAAGTTGACTACGGATACAGAACAATCATCTGAACATGCCTATATCTATCAATCGACATATTCACGTCTTCCAATAACAATTAAAGAGATTAACTCATATCAAAACAATAAAATGAATACAAATAGTTGTCATGGTGATATTGTTATAACAGACCAACTGTTGAATAAATTTGCAAAACATGAATTAATTTTAAATCGTGAACCAACATATTATTTTCATATACCAGTTCGATCACATACTCTCCCAATACATTTCTCTCGTACTGAATTAAAACTACATCGACGTAGTTCAACACTTCCAAGATATAATAATAAATATGAAATGGTTATCCATGTAAAGGATTCATATGGTTCATTAGAAAGAGATGATAATAATAATAGTATGAATCAACAAAAATCAATTAGACATCGAAAGTCTACATCATTACCACGTACAAAACATGCACTACTTTATTATCCTCAACCAGGTTCTTCAGGAATAGTTTTAGATTCTTCAACATTGGAAAATAGACAAAGAAACATTCAGTCAGAATTTAGAAAAGGTGAATTTCAAATTAGAATACAATGCCGAAAGTGTTTGAGCTATGCACTTAGTTTTCCGCCTCCATCCACGAGTGTTAAATATATATTCCTAAAAACCTAGGTTTGTTAAAACTGCACAGCCACATCATTAGCACATGTCATTCATGAAATATATATAAATTGCATCATATGGCTCCAGTAATTTATTGCCTGTGTTCATGCGTTTGATTAGCTTCTGCTGATAACTTCGACTGACCGGGGTTTTTTTTCTAGCTTCTAACGTTTTGATGGAAACAGATTAGTTTTTGCCTCTAAAGTTGCTTCGTGTTAAGCTTGTTTAATTACGAAATCATATGTTGCCAAAGTTTCGCTAGATTTGCCTAATAGTTTTGTCTTTTTTTATAACCAGAAGGGGTTTTGTGGAGATTTCAGTATTTTTCATAGTTGAAATCATGAGTCAATTGAAGCTAGACAATCATGGAAAACTTGGAAGCACTGGACGGCCGTTTCGTCCTATTATGAGACTCCTCAGCAGTGTACATCCACGATCCCGCATTCGTGGGAATTAATCAAATACATCAAACGAACCCATCTTTTATCTATCAATCACAATTTAGATAAGAGATTTTGGAAGAAATCAGTGTTTACACATGTATACGATCTGTCTAACAAATTTTTGAGCTGAATGACTAGTTTTGAACATGAATAAACAAACCAGTAATACCAATGTACTTTAACTTTAACCCCTTAATTCATTTTGACCTTTGTGATCTGTCTTTATTTAGATAGAAATGAATAAAAGTATGAGAGTTACCTCATGAAACACTTATTTTTGCTACACATTCTATAGTTGTTAGTAACTCGATCTTAATGTTGGACCACTTTAACTCCTCATCAAATTCAAAGTATGATTTATTTTTTGCTCCTGAAACAGAAAATGTTTATGTGGTGATGGGATTGAAGTGAAATTGTGACTATAGAATACATCTAACAACTCTGAATTTTGAAGATATTCCTTTTGAAGTTATACATTGACATTGTTGAATCTCGACTCAATTGTCTGGAGTTAAGCGCTCGCTCGAGACCGAAAATATTACTCAGTTCTAAAAGGGGTTTTAAATCAAATTATAAATCTAACGACTCTATAAGTCTATTTATAAATTACAGCTAGAGGAATATTAATTTTCGAATGGTTTTATTTTTTAATTGTTGATATTTAGCAGTGTATGGGATCAGTTTATGTTAGTATCTAAGCTACTTGAGTAAATACCTCGATTAGTGCTTGTGATGATCACAAATGTGGTCATTGCTGCTCACTAACTTGAGGTGACAGTTATATATAAATTCATTTAGTATTGTTTGTTTGAATCTTCCCATTGACGTTTTTTAGGACTGCAACTGGTCAGTCTCTAATTGGCATATGTGCATACTGTGCGTATTGTCTCGATATAGCCTTAATTCACAAGCATTGTAAGCAAAGATGGATAGTGGCTAGTAGTGGAATCCAGAACGCCCGTCACTTCCTCCTATTTGGGACTCGTCACTAGCTGGATGCACCTGCATCTCAGAGTTGATGTTCACTCTGGGACTCGAACCCAGTACCATTCGATTCCCAAAGTGAGCATCAACTCCGAGATGCAGGTACATCCAGCTGACGAGTCCCAAATAGGACAAAACGCGCGTCCTGGATTCCACTGCTAGTCACTATCCATCTTTGCTTACGATAGTTATATATAGTTTGACTATCTGTGTGAAAATCACCATATATGATGGTATACCCAACTGATATACATCAGATAGAGTTAATTACAAGCCCTAGACACCACTGTTAACTCAAATCGAAGACCCGAATCATTTAACTTAACCAATCTAATTGTTGATTTAATAAGTTTTCAATAGATGGTACCTAGTTCATCATTACACTGAACATTACAATTTCTCAACTGATATTAACCCTCTTACATACTAACCATTCAAGAGTTATTTAGCATTAATCAATGAAATACATCTTCACCCAACATCGTTGTTTCTTTTTTAAATCCAATTTAATAGGAATCTCTGATTAACTTCTTATGATTCAATATAAGAACCCCCCATTTTTGTGTTATTTTATGATAAAAGATCACCATTTATTGATTTTTTTTAAAAATTACCCTTCACTTTTTGAGTGCTGTGTGTTGTTTCTGCACTGTTTGATTATTTTTTTTATAGTTTGCACTTATCTTGTATATTCACATATATCTATGTATCTAAGCTATGTGGTGAGTAAAATTTGCACGAATACCCCTTTTTTTTAATTGATGAATATTTTGACAAATCCCGCCGCCCCCCTCCCATCAAAAAATTGTTATAACCCCCACCAACATAATATTGAGTTATATCATGTTACATAATTTTCGCTAACTCATGCACAAGTGATAAACATAATGTTAAAGTATACTTTATCAACACCAACACCAACAACAACAAAAAGCATTCCTTTGAATTATTTTACAGGAAATGATCTAACCTATCATGGAATGACAAGTTATTCAGACTTGTATTATAAAGGTATGTATTATAGTCCTTGAAGTGATACTTTTCTTATTTGAATTCTACTAATAATTCACATCAGAAAGGGGGGTTTTGTGAAGATTTTAGTAATTTTATATATAGTTGAAATCATGAGTCAACTGAAGCTAGACCATCATGGAAAACCTGGAAGGAAGCACTGGAAGTGGCTGGCTCCATGAGGTATTTCATGGAGTTCTAGTGAGAAGCAGTAACCAGTGGAGTTCAACCAGGTCTATTGGGAGATATCAACTCAGTGAAGACATTGATGAATGGTTGCTCAATTTCATGGATTGGTTTAAGTTAGACATTAACATCGTTGGGTGCTGGCTCAGTGGTCTAGTGGTTAAGTGCTCGCGTGCGAGACTGATAGATCCTGGGTGTCGAATCTCGCGAGGTGGGGTCGTGGATGCGCACTGTTGAGGAGTCCCATAATAGGACGAGTTGGCCGTCCAGTGCTTCCAAGTTTTCGATGGTGGTCTAGCTTCAATTGACTCATGATTTCAACTATATAATAATTAATAATTTTAAAAAAATATATAGTTTGACATTTTAACATTTTTAAACTAAATTGAATCAAACAATGGAATACAATTACAGAAACAACTTATGATTCAAAAATAATTCAAATTCAATAAAACAGCAAAAAACTAAACAGAAGTCAGATAAGGGAGTAACTGCAAACATGGTTCACGTTCTATTCAAGAAGATTTAGGAAGAAGAACAAGTGCCGACGGACCGGAAAGAGGGACACTTCATCAAGATATTAAAGAAAGGAAATCTCAGCAAGTGTATGAGATACAGAAACATCACACTACTGTCAGTACCAGGAAAGGTTCTCAACAGAGTATTGCTAAACCGGATGAAAGATTCAGTAGGTGCCCAACTTCGAGATCGACAAGACGGATTCCGTCATGCACAGTTCAAATCGCAACACTACAATTCATTGTTGAGCGATCATGTGAATAAGATTCGTCACTATGCATCAACTTCCTTGACTATAGGATAATGTTCAACAGTGTGGATAGGAAATCATGATGGTAACTTCGTCTACAATATGATGTACGTGAGAAGATCTTTAACATCATCCGGAATTCATACGACGGAATACACTGCAATGTCGTGCGTGGAAGACAAATGACAGATGCATTCCAAGTGAAGGCTGGTATCAGATAAGCCTCCTTACTCTCATCCCTTCCTCTTTCTTCTGGTGGTTGACTGTACTATGAAAACCTCCAAGTATGAAGGAAATCACCGAATACAATGAACAGTTGGGATGCAACTAGACGATTTAGACTTTACTGGTGACCTAACTCTTCTATCCCATACATAAAAACAAATGAAAGTCAAGTCAAACAGTGTAGCAGCAGCCTCTGCATCAGTATGCCTCAGTATACACAAGAGAAAAAGCAAGATCCTCAAACAACACGGAAAACACCAACCCAGTCACACTTGATCGAGAAACTCTAGAAGAGATGGAAACGCTCACGTACCTGCTAAGCATCATCAATAAACAAGGAAGATCTGAATCAGATGTAAAAGCAAGGATTGGCAAAGCAAGGGCAACATTCCGACAATTGAAGAACATATAAAACTCAAAACTACTGTCAATCAATATCAAAGTGAGAATCCTCAATACGAACGTCAAGACAGTTCTACTGTACGGAACTGAAACTTGGAGAACTACCACAACCATCATCAAAATGGTACAAGTATTTATAAACAATTTTTGATGCAAGACACTGAATGTCCGTTGCTTGGATACCATCACCAACAGCCTACTGTGGGAGAGAACAAACCAGCTTCCAGCTGAAGAAGAAATTAGGAAAGGATGCTGGAGGTGGATAGGATATACGTTTTGGAAATCACCAAACTGCATCACAAAGAAAGCACTAACTTGGAATCCTGAAGGGAAAGCGAAAAGAGGAAGGTCAACGAACACACTGTGTTGTTGATTGGGAGAAGACATGAAAAAGTGAAATAGAAACCGAAAAAACTCTAGAGGATCGCTCACGACAAGGTTGGATGAAGAATGCTGATGGGCGGCCTATACTCCTTCACGAGGGGTAACAAGCGTAATTGAGTCAGTAACTTAAGTAAATAAGTAAGCAAAACTAATTTAATTTCCGCTAAATGAAATTGTGGGAAAGAAATCAAAATGAAATATTGATATCTAACCTCCAGTCATCACTTTATTAGGCTGTAAAATTACTGCTTCGAAATTCTTTGATGAATTTAATGAATAGTCCAGGTTCACTCATTACAAGCCTTGGTTTGTAATGTTGTTACAAACTAGATAACAGAGATTCAGTCATTAGACTATTAGAAGATAATCAAATATAAAAATATTACTGGTAATAACCAATGTCCTAACTTTTTACATAATCCTTTAAAGCTAGAAGATGGTCTAATTAAACATATACTGAAACTCACCAAATACTCAGTAATTTTCGCTAAAATACCAATGATATGTGAAGTTGTTAAGTTAAAGTAATTTTTTTACACCGTTTGTTAGCACAAATATTTCATAGTTGAAATCATAAGTCAATTGAAGCTAGACCACCATGGAAAACCTGGAAGCACTGCTTGACGGTCGTTTCGTTCTATTGTGGGACTCTTCATTTGATTAAAAAATAATCAATTCGAAGTTCTTTTCAACTCTATACGAAGGATTAAGAATGATTTCCGATCATAATCAGTTTTATTTAAGGTTTAAACTTTTCAGTTCTACTTGTGATATATTATTCTATCTATTTTCAAGACTTATCACAAAATTACTTTCATCATTAAAAGAAAGTTAATTTTACTATTTCAAAAAAGAATGATTACTGAAATCAGATGAATAATTTTTATCTTATTGTTTAACTACTTTAAACAAATAAAGTAGTTTAAAAAATCACACTAAAGAATTAGGGAATACATTAAGCTTTAATACCCTTAACTTTTTAGTAAAAACAGATATTGCACAAACAATCTTGTTTAATCTTTTCCATCGAGTAGACATCGCCCAAGATTTACACACTCACAACCTTCATATGAAACTATTATAAAGTTATTTTAAGTACACATAAGACACATGATCATTGAATTAGCTTATTAGCACACTTACAGTTAACGTCAAATTGTATTATAGTATAGAGAACTCTAGATATTCACATTATTGTCACATTTATTATAGATACACTTGAGTAGTTAGGGCTACATTCCAACCACTTCAGTCAAAACATCTATACCTACTTCAATTAGAATACAATTCGAGTCTTGAAAAGTTTCTTTTATATCACATACAACACAATTTCAATGTGTAAGTTGGATTAAATTTTTCCAAAATATGACTGTCATCAGTGTTGATGTTGTTGGCACATATTTGTATCACATTACTTAATACAATGAGTAGCATCAGTTGATGAAGTCATGAATCTTCATTGACTGGGATGGTTAGGCCACGTGCTACGTATGCCTGAACACTGATTACCACGACATGCTATGCTGACTAGTATCGGGGATGGTTCGAAGAGAGTTAGGGGTGGCCAAACCAAAACGTGGTATCAGTGCATGAAGTCACTAACTTCTAGTCTGAGCCATGTTGGCAGATGCATACTACTTGATTGGGGTCCGCGTGACTATCGTAACTAATGGTTGGAGACTCGGGGTGA
This sequence comes from Schistosoma mansoni, assembly GCF_000237925.1. NCBI lineage: Eukaryota > Metazoa > Platyhelminthes > Trematoda > Strigeidida > Schistosomatidae > Schistosoma > Schistosoma mansoni. Next base: position 441,477 of record NW_017385991.1, on the reverse strand, counting down.
CATGGCTCAGAATCGATCACAATGGCGTGTGTGTATACACAGTCTTTATCTTCCCTTAAACCTTGAGATTAAAATTGCTTCATATCTGTCTTTCTTTTTGTACTATATCCTTATATACAACCTCTCTTTTATATATTACCACCACTAAACTAACTACTTCTATGAATTTGGTGTTCATCTTGTTGTGCTAACGAGGTATGGGGACTTGGACCGATGTATAAATATGCCTAGTCCTACGTTTTAGCTGACTGATCTATTCACAGGTATTAGTAAGTGTTTTATTTGTGTATTCTAGTATTTAAAAATAACTTTATTTAAAGGGTAATGGTTATGGTTAGTTCTTGTGTCTACTCTAGTGTTTATGAATGTTTTTTTTTCCATGGTTTTTATGTTATATCACTAACTGTTATTATTGTTGTTGTGAACTTTATGTTGTATACTTACTCGTTTTTGTCTACGTTTTGTTTTCTTGATTTGTTTCCCCACTACGTCAACCCTTGCCAACGTTGTCTAATCACCTTCTCTTTATACATGAAAATATATCATCAAGCTGATGATCCATCAACTGATCGAAGTGAAGAATTTATCAAAACATTCACTAAATACAAAGCATCATCAGAAATTAATTATTCAACAAAAAATCGAATTCTTTTAGATATTGATCAAAATCAATCATCTATTTCAACAGGACCACAATTATATCCATCATCAACGGATTTAAGTTCATTAATAAGTCCTGGAGGTGATCATTTCAGAAGTTATCTAAATAGATATGTTGAAAGATCAGAAAAATATTGGAGTCTTCCAAAAAGTTATTTCATATTTGATGAAGGGAAAACAACTAAACAATATGATTCAATGAATGTTACATCGAATGACTTTGTATATGATGAATTCAAACGACTATCAACAACTACAGGAACAAAAACGGATATAAAACCAACAGCGAATCAAGATTCATTATCCGCAAAATCCACAGACAATTTACATCTCTTCTATTTAAAACCATACAAACCTTACCCAGCAACTACTATCAATGAAAACAATTCACAACGAATTAAAGAGGCAAATCCAAATGAGAAATTCAACACTGATGACCTATTCAGTAAAGCTTATTATGATGAAATGAACCGATTGAAGAAAAGACAATCGTTAAAAATTGATGAATTCAGTAGTACATCAAGTTTAAGTATATTAGCAAAAGCGTATGAGCAACAAATAGAGAATAATAAGAAACAAATAGATAGAAAGACGACTTCAATCAAACGAAATGAAAGTAAGACAACTAACGAGTCAGGTGAACATAAATCGTCATCTAAGCCAAAGAAACAATATAATGAACAAGAAAATAAAATAAAGCAAAATGATATATCATCTGATCATCAACTGAATAATTTAAGTGCAGATGAAGAAGTCACAAAGTTTGATATTCCAAAACCGTCAAAACCTGAAGTGATTCCAAATTCGCCACCCTCTGTACTGGATATCCCTAAACGTTTAGAACAATATGATCGAATAAGTAAGCATAAAGATTTAAAACCTGACATTACACGTCAATTTACCACTGATGATAAGATCTCTGAAAGACCAAATAAGGACCATTTCAATGATCAAGTGTCAAAACAAGAAGAATTAAAGCGTCATCGACATCCTCCTCCTCCACTTCATCATCATAAAAGTCCTACAAAAGATGAAATCTTGGAGAAATTCATATCCACTGATGATCCACATAAACGTTCATATGATGGTCCAATGTCATTTGCAAAATTCAGAAGAAGTATGATCTCAGATAACCTGCCAATGGATGAAGAGCATAAGTATCAAGGTCGCAATCTGTCTCATGACGATTCAACAGCTTTTGCAAGAGATTCAAAATTTAGAAAACCAATACATAGCATTGAAGGTCAAATTGGAACTCCACTTGTTCCTAGACATAGCTTTGAAGACAAACATACCAATAAGAGTAAGGTGGATCCACAAATTAAAACGGAGAAACCGAAAACACAACCTTTGGACATAAAAGCACGTAATTTGGAAGAAAACCATGGAAAATCTAAGAAAGATCAAGAACGTGATGAACTTGTTAAACGAAATAAAACACATCACCAGTCATTAAGATCTAAACAAAACAAACCCCATGGATCTATATCTTCAAAAAATGATCGTATTTCATCTTGGGTTGAAAATAGTAGATATCAAACAAGGCAATTATTACAAGATGGTATGATTGACGTCGTTCCTCAAGCTCAACCTCAAAAATCTGATTTGACAAGACACCAATCTTTAAATGAAAAACAGAACTCCTACAGAACTAATAACAAGATGAAATATAGGCATCCTGATGATCCTTCAAGGGAACCCATAAAGAAGGACAGTATAAGTTCTGATCAGAAAGATCCTACAAAACCACTGGATAATAATCAACTAAAGAAAACTGACAATTTAAAAGACATTCATAAGAAATCTATGACTGAAAAACAACACGACCGAAATAAGAAAGATAATATTCCAAAAACAACTGAGCATAAACAGGAAAAGAAATATTCACCTAACAGTCCACGTCAACAACATCCTTCCAATGAAGCAAATAATCTAGATGTAGAACAATCTGTTGAAGGAATTCCACATCATTCAAAACAATCCAAAATTAAACAACCCTTAAAAGAAAGTGATAAACAATCGAAACTACCAAAAAAACTGCCATCATATACAAAAGATAATGATGATGATGATGACAGAGGTAATAAAGAAACTCCTGCCAAAAACACTAATGAAATATTAAGTCAGCCAAAACAAACCAGGGAATCTGATCATCACAAAAAGAGAACAAATAATGTACCATCTCGAACAGGTAACTTCATTTTTTATATGCTTAATTCTAATGGAGTTATGAAATTTAATGACTTGATTTATTAATTAGGTACTACTAATCAATTCATAATGGTAAGACACTTCTTTTAATATATTCACGTTTTACGTTGGGTCATGTCATTCAACTGGGTGAACATTATGGTCATCAGTGGTGTTATAACCAGTATATCTTAACTTGATATAATCGGTGTAGTCCCACAGACAGTTTTGATAAAGATAGATTATTCAATGAAATATGTATATACCACAACAGTATAACCAAAGATAACAAATTAACAAAAAGTTTCGTATTTGATGTTGTTATTGTATACATTGATGATAATCTTATTGTTCACTTATATGTGTTGTTCCAGTTTATGTTTTTGTTAAGTTGTTCTGTTGATCATTTCATATGGTAACTGGTGTTAGTATTTCTGTTGTTTGTTTTGTTTTTTTAGTTTCGATTATTTACTTTAATTTTGATTTATTACTAATCACTTGTTCATACCCATATTCATCGAACTGTGTATATTAAAATTTTCACTTCATGTTAACCTACTTATAAGTAGTATAAAATATTTTATAAAATAATAGCAGTCATGGTAACAAAGGCTATAGCACATTATTCGTGAAAACACCATGGTTTCCCGAACATGTTTCTCAGATAAGAGTTTTTAATAAATCTTGAAAATATCAGAGGGCATCTTATTGTTTTTAACGGCCAGAAAATTCATTTCTACTCATCACTTTCATAGGCGATAACACTCTTGTGATGAATCACAATGAATTTGTTGATCAGAGTAGTTTTAATTAATGAACTATTCATGTCATCTTCCATCATTATTCATTCTATCAATTATTCTTTATGTTAAGCTTATATCGAAGCAAAACGCACAGTATGTATGTATGCCAATAAGAGACTGACCAGTTGCAGTTCTAAACATCAATGGCAAGATTCAAACAAACAATACTAAGTGAATTTAAACTTCACCCCATAGTGGCTATCAGGACTCAGTAGCTGAGTGGATAACGCGATGGCGTTTGAAGCAAAAGGTACTGGGTTCGAGTCCCAGAGCGAACATCAACTCTGCATTGCACGTACATCCAGTTGACGAGTTCGAAATAGGACGAAACGCGCGTTAAACTGGATTCCACTGTTAACCACTATCCATCTTTGCTTATATTTGATAATAGTTAACTGGAATGTATAAACTTTAGACTGTAAAATATCATTGACTATTCAGTCATTTGTTCGTTTGTTTGTTTGTTTGAAATAACTGATATTTCTCACAAACATATTTTTAATGGTATGTATAGAATCTAACGACAGAAAAAAAACAGTTTACATTTTGTTTTAAAAAAAAATAAACCCTCTTAGCAACTCAAATGCAACTTTGGCTATAGAAACAATGATATAAATAATGACCAAGAATTAAATGAATATTATTAAATATATCAAGTTTTTTTTGTAATATATTCATGGTTAGAAAGAACTGGGTACGTTCTCGTGATAGACAGTGTTATTATTATTATTAAGAGTTGATGAGAACATTCTTACCATTTGGAGACTAATCCTATCTAAATAGTTTTTTTATGTTTTTTTTGGGGGGGGAGGGGGCTTAAAATATTCTAGCGTCAATCAACTTGAGTTGTTATTATCTATCACATCAATTCTATTCGAATTTATTTAGTATACATTTATGAAAAAAAGAATAGGTGTTTAACCAAATATATCCATGGAGATTAGTTATACGAGTATATAAAAAAGAGTTTCATTTGTTTAAACAGAAAAAGGGTCTTAATCATTAGGTATTTTTCAAAGTTGAAATCATGAGTCAATTGAAGCTAGACCACCATGGAAAACCTGGAAGCACTGGATGGCTGTCTCGTCCTATTACGGGACCCCCCAGCAGTGCGCATCCACGATCACGCACTCGCGAGATTCGAACCCAGGACCTGCCAGTCTCGAACCAGAGCCCTTAACCGATAGACCACTGAGCCGGCCAGCATGCAGCGGTGTTAATGTCTAACTTCAACCGATCCACGAAATTGAGCAACCATTCACCAATGTCATCAGTGAGTTGATATCTCCCAACAGACCTGGTTGAACTCCATTGGTCACTGCTTCCCA
>NW_017385991.1:412292-436296 GCF_000237925.1 Schistosoma mansoni | reverse complement strand
GTCAGCTAAGAGTAATATGAAATTGTGTACAGGGACTATTTTTACAATCCTCTTCTAAAGTATATATAATGGATACCAAGTAATAGCCGAATTTTCAAAAGATGAGAACCGAGGCGAGTGGTGCTAAACGGGAGTTCTTGCCAACAGGATAATGCAACAGTAGAGCTACGACATTCAAATTCAGGGAGCGTCATAATGTTCTTCCATGAAATAGAGCTTACAAGCATATTAGATCTACACGAGATTTACTCTTAATTACAATCAATGAAAGAATAAATGTTTAGGAGTTCGTCCTAGACTGTGTTCGATTCAAGCGAAAGCACGCATCTCCGCGGAGGTACCGTAATGGGGTATATCCCGTCTGGCGAATGCGTCGTGTCAATGGATACAGGTTTTTCACTAGCTGTATAGCCTCAAATGCAACATGCAGTCAACTTTGAAAAATACTGAAACCCACAAAACCCCTTCTTATTAGGTATTTTGTTGTAATCTGTAGTTTTAAGGTTAAAAAAAAAACAGCACTAATACATGTTAGTAGATGATATGTTTAATCTACTTGTGAAAAATAATGAGCAAACTGCCTAACAGTTCACTCTTTATTCACTAATAGCTGTGAAACATAACTTATGGAAATAAACGACAACTGGGTGTTAGACTTTTTTCATCCCAGGTGTTTCAAAGGATTCTTCATGTATAGACAGAATCACCGATTGAATGATGCTAAGGTTAGGCACATGATTTAAGATAGAAATGATGACAAATACTTTAATTGTTTTAGATAATCTAAACATAAATTACATACATACGCTTAGCTGCCACTCAGCCAGAGTTGTACACTCATACTTGATGTAGAAATTGAAAAGAAGCTAGAAATTTTCAAACTAAAACATACCATCAGCTCATAAATGCATTAACTGTTGAACCAAATCGTCTAAACTTTCTATTTGTAATCCATGCAATAGTAAGACGGTGTAAGATCAGTTATGTGGGTTTAGATCTATTCATGCCTTCTTACCTTTTATAACCTGAAGTTAATATCATTCCTACCCTGTTATCATTTAATCTTCCTTAAGATTTTCAAACTGTATTACTTATATTTAATTTAATTCTGAAGCTGATATCGTTTCTCTTTCACTCTCCGTCATCCACTAAATTTTTTTCATCACAATACTCATGTGAGTTTCAACAACTCCCTTCGACATATATCTGTGTTAGATTTGAGTTGTTTATGACTCATGGATTGTTATACCTTTAATATTTGAATGATCATAGTTAAAAAAAACAGTACAAGCCTAAAGCATGATGAGTTCTTTTAGTCTAATCAGTCAAGATTATGTGTTATTTTGCTCATAGATTAACATTATTTGGGTTACTGTTGTATAACTGCGAACAATGAACAGTTGTTTAGTTATATTATAGATGCCATAGATCTGACTGTATTTAGATCATATGAATGATTGTTGTCAAAATATACATCCTGGCTATTCTCGTATGTAATAAATGACTTAATACGTGTTGATGAATAACGGAGTTAAATAAGTCATATACGAGAATAGATTTCGAATACATATATATTTTGCACATTCATTGATATGAACAGGAAATAAGAGGGATGGAACAGATAGAAGAGAGAGAAGCAGAATTGGCACGCATTGGAGATGGCGGATAAGCCAACTTGCTTTAATCACGCGTTAATCGATATTTATAGTCAGATAAGAATAAGTTACAGACATCTGGTGAATAAGATAAAAAGTGTACACACATATATACCCTCATATAAAAACAATCAAGGTTAATAAGTGAATAATTAACGGGGTCAAAACGTGACTCATGATGGGTAGATAAATTGACTTGTCCTGAATCTATAACAAGGTATATAGGTTTAACATATCAACCGACACTACAGTACTGAACTCTTAAGGCTTGTGTTACCATCTATTTGATAGGGTCGTACCCACCGACTTCGTACCTCTAGGCGAACAATCAACCTTGTATCAATTAGTTTAATACGATTGTTTTTCACATTTCTAACTTCAATCAATTTACAATCTATCATAATGATCATCCAGTGCCATCACAAATGATTCAGTCAGTACAGTGGTCTTGAGTGTTGTTAGAGGTATCAGGGCAGTTATCACTTCCAGGTTACCCACACAGTGGAAAGGCTCTTCTAGAGGTACCTGAAAAAGAAATTGGGTTAAAAGTGGTCTTAATGACTTGAGAGTGTGACCGCAGTGCTCAAGGGACAACTGCTTGAGGTCGGTCACACACGACCTGTTTGTGGGTAGTTTTTGTGTTAGCTCCGTACTTCTTGGGACCTTACCGCCGGAGACGGATATCCGTGGGATAAGGTGAGGTGTGCATTTTTAGGGTCGACCTTTTTAACCCCACCCCTCCTTGTGGGAAGGCAGCATCGCTGTTATGCTGGTTGTCTGAAGGAAACACCTTACTGCTGTCACACTTCTGTACAGTTAGCAGTACGACTTCACCTTCGGACCTTGGGTTCGCTGCTTACCTCTCTTCAACCGACCTACCTGGCATGGTAGGACCTTGAGGAACGATTGTTCCAGCCAGTATAGCTCGATTGGTTCATCACGATAGGCAAGCCCAACCACCACTTCAAGGTAGCAGCAACGGTCGGGTCAAAAATGATTGTTTTATTCCCAACAAAAACCATCTCAACGTAAAAGTGTTTAATCTTGTCATCTATCTTTTCTATTTGATACCATTTTACTGAGTTGTTAGAAAATAGATTTTTCTATTTAGTAAAATGACTTCATTTGGTATTGTTTGTTCGAATCTTCCCATTGATGTTTAGAACTGCAATTGATCAGTCTCTTATTGACACATGTGCATCCTGTGCGCATTGCCTCAATATTGCCTTAAAATTCACAAGCATGGCAATCAAAGATGGATAGTAGCTAGCAGTGAAATCCAGTTTGACGCGCGTGTCGTCCTATTTGGGACTCGTCAGCTGGATGTACCTGCATCTCAGAGTTGATGTCCACTCTGAGACTCGAAATCAGTAGCTTTCCCTTCAAACGCCATCGCGTTATCCACTTGACCACTGAGTTCTGATACATCTTTGCTTACAATCAAATGACTGCTTTCCTTCTAAAATTTCATTCTCATTTTTAAAGATTTACCATGGTTTCTTATTACAATCTATTCTATATCATAATAGAATGGCTTTATTCACTATGAATAGATTCATTGTATATGATAGAATAGAGAAATATATTGTGTAACTAATTTGATGACCCTCATTTTAAACAAATTTATTCATTACAAGTGTAATGGAACACACACAAAAAGAATGCTACTATGGCTATTGTTCTTTTCAATGATGAATTACATCAATCATCAAAATGCATAATACTACTATTACTATTACTACTACTACTACTACCCATACTACTACTACCCCTACTACTACTACTACTACTACTAATAATAATAATAATAATAATAATAATAATAGTAATAATAATAATAATAATGGTAATAATAAGGTGTAGCCATTGGTGTTGAAATTAAAATGACCCATAGAACTAAGTGGTATGCATAATCAGTGTGACCTTGAGACTGTAATAGATCGATAGTATAAGTTGTATACTTCTTCGTTTTGTTATTACTGATCAGAGATAAAGGGGGGTATTTAATTTTTTGAAAATGTTTGTTCAAGTTTATAAAAATGGTTTACTGTTTATGTAAAAATGATTTTTTTTTCTTTCTTTAATACTTCAAATGAATTCTCTAAAATGTCAGAGTTGCTATGGGGTATAACTTCAATAGTAATTAAAAGATTTTAGTCATTAAATACTACTGATAATATTTGAGTAATTTATATTATCCTATAGGTGACTGTATTTAATAACAATGTAATAGAGCTTGATTTCTGTTAATTATCATCTCCGAATAACAATTTTCTAGAATTTTGATGGAGTTTTGTTCTCTGAGCTTGATGGTTTGGTTGTGGAGCTTTCATCATCCTTGTGAACGACATCATCAGTACAAACTTTGGATAGAAGTGAAGTGTTTGAATTTCTCCACATGTGGTTCACAGATTGTCCTGTACACCTCGATGTTGATTGGTTCTTGTTGACCTGAAATCTGTTATTGTTTATTTGTTTGTTTTGGTTGTGTCTCCCGAAGTTTGTACTGATGATGTCATTCAGAAGGACGATGAAAACTCAACGACTAAACCATCCAGCTCAGAGAACAAAACTCCATCAAAATCATCCATCTGAGTTACAAATCTTCTCCAACAATTTCTAGAATCTCGAGGAGTCAAGAAATCCTACACATACATACATGTTTGACTCATATAAGTATATGCATGTTCATAACCTTCTTTATCAATTCACTTACCCTGTTTAAGTGTTATTGTAGTGACCTGCTTTTCTCGACGAGAACGCTATTGGTATAATGGAAACAATTATTATTATAACCAATTCTACCAGTGATTGTTTTACTGTACTCGTTGTTGTTTAACTCTATCAAAATCACTTTTCGTTCGATCGTCCGCCTTGTTTGCTTGAACTTTCTTACGCTCTTCCCTTATTGCCTGTACTTGTTGGCACCTCTCGGTATTCTTTCGATACCACGAGATCTCCAATAAATATACTTTATCTGGACTAATTACAGCCTTCTGGTTTACGAGCTATCAAAGGAACCAAGTCCATTTCGGGCTCGTAATCTTACTGTAGTAGTGATCATAGTCAATCGAGACTCGACGCCATCTACATTATCAATGTCGAATTACTGATTCTAGAACTTCACTACTTTTGATTGAACATCAGTAACTTTCTGCCATCCTCCAGAATCAATAATTGAGTAACATAGTTAAGAACATCTAGATTTCTGACGAAAATTTTATTTCATTGTGATTATGTCATAGAAACATAATTTAACTGAAATGACCCTAGAATTATTTCATGCAACTATTGTAAATACATACGAGTATAATCTTTCTACAAAACCAAAATTATGTAGACTAGAAATAAGAGACTCTCATTTACATCTGTACACCCTCTTATCGACTAAATGTCATTAAGCTACAACGTAGGACCAGGCACATATATACATCGGTCCAAGTTGCCATATCTCGTTAGCACAACAAGATGAACATCGGATTCAAATAAAATAGTTAATTTAGTGGTGGTAGTATATAAATAGGTTGTATATAAGGATATAGTATAGGAAGGATGAAAGTTATGAAGTAATTTCAATCTCAAGGATTAAGGGAAGACAGAGAGTGTATACACCTGTGCCATTGTTATCGATTCTGAGCCATGTCACACAGTCTCCAACCATTGGTTACGATAGTCACGCGGACCCCAACCAGATAGTCTGCATCTACTAACATGGCTCAGACTGGAAGTTAGTGACTTCAAGCACTGATGCCATGTTTTGGTTTGGCCGTCCCTAACTCTCTTCCAGCCATTCCCAATACTTGTCAGCATAGCGCGTCGTGGTAATCGGTGTTCAGTTATACGTAACACGTTACCCAACCATCTCAGTCGATGAAGATTCATGACCTAATCAACTGATTTACCATCATTCCCTAATACCTTATGTCTAACCTCACTATTACTTACCCGGTTATCCCAGCAGATGCGAGCAATATTTCTAAGGCATCTGTAGTCAAACACTAGTAACTTATGAGTATCTTCTACTCTTAGTGGCCATGTTTCGCAGCCGTAAAGTAGAACAGAGTCGACTAAATGTAGGGAAACTTGTCTGGGCTTCTATTGTTCTTCATAAAATGTTGTAAAGAATCTTCTCAATTATTTTAGAATAGGTGAATTTGGGCTAGAAATGAAGTTTAGAACGGAATTTTTGTCCAATTTAAAACTTGTCACCTGGATGTATCTACATCCTAGGGTTGATATAAACATAAGGACTTGAGTCTCACACTTTTCCCTTTGAGAGACAACCCGTTATCCACTGGGCTTCTAAGTCCAGATACCTAAAAACTTGCTCAACGGTTATATTGTTTACATCACTATTATTAAGGGTTTGAATTAGCCCATCTACTGACTGAAAGCAAAATACTTGAGTCCTTAAGCCAACTTTTCCCTCAAATTTGAACCAATCCATTAGGTATCAATCAGAATTTTAAAGTCACTTGGTATTGTTTGTTTGAAACTTCCCATTGATGTTTAGGACTGCAATTGATTAGTCTCTTATTGGCATATGTGCATACTGTGCGTATTACCTCGATATAGCCTTAATTCACAAACATTATAAGCAAAGATGGATAGTGACTAGCAGTGGAATCCAGGACGCATCCTAAATAGAATGAAACGTGCATCCTGAATTCTACTGCTAGCCACTATCCACCTTTGCTTATAATTAGAATTTTAGTTACGATGTTGAAAGTATGAATAGTGATTTTGACTTATTTTGTTTTGAGAAGTTGATAGCAACTCAAAAATCATTTGAAAATCAAGGGACATTAGACGAAGTTTGGGACTTTTCAGCTTTCTACACTAGTTACTGAAAAATCTGTTACGATATTTTTAATTAACCATAATTCCTAAACATTAATCATTAAATATCATCCTTTAAAGTGAATGAGTTCCACATTGATACTTTCATTGACTGTATTATATACACAAAATATGAATCAGATTCAATATTTTATTTTATTTAAACACATAAATATTGGTACAAGGAAGCACCAGATAAATATGCGCCACACAAATCTCATTCGATTTGTGCGAGGGCTGTGATTCTGCCCAGGTGCCCAAACTGAAGCAGGTGGTTTTCTTAAGGGGCCACACCTGGAACCTTTGACCTAAAGGTCTGATCCAAAAGGCAATGGAGCATCGTGAGGAGATGCAGTCCCATGGTAGCCAGTGACCAACGATTGATTCATGTACCATTTGTTCCTTCAAGATGGTGGAGCCTATGTGCACCATTGGTTTGGAATCAGGGTTTTCCAACTCCCCTAGGTGAACCCTCCGTGTCCACCAACCCGGTTCAAGCGTCGGACATTCGCTTTTCGTCCTCTCGATTTCGTAAGCAACAGTAATGCCACGAGAAGGCAGTGAATAGGACTTGTGTGGTAGAGGCTATATACGCGTGGCCATTTGAGAGCATTTGGAGGGGGAGAGCGGACTCTCCCCACTCTCGGCCGTACCAGGGCAATATATCAATGAAACGATACAATTACATAATAGGATAATTATGTAGTTTTTTCCACAAACTATCAATGTTCAATAGTGTAAATGGTTGTAAAATTCAATCGACAATGTTTTTATCATTTCTACAATCAACCAATATTCCTGCATTATTTCTTTTACACTAACCAAGAATCATTTTAATAATAACGTGAATAGGCTGACCTCACATGAAATTTGATAACTAAAAGAGATCATCCTATAAGTAGCTTTATTCAAATAAACCATTCCCAAATAGACCAGTCCCCTTAGCAACTAAAGTAAAGACAGTTGGAGTATAATTTCAAAATATTTTGAAGCTTCAAAATTATAATAATTTGCTAATATATAAATATACGACAAATAATTATATTCTAATTATCTAAGTTTATCTTTTCACTACGAGTGTTGTCACTAGGTGAATTATTTGTAACAATATTCTCGACTTGTACCGTTATTTTTGTTATTATCGAATTTCATTGTGTCAGTCAGTTTACTGTTTCATTTTGTTTGTAACATTTCCATTATGTTTCTCATAGTTGAAATCATGAGTCAATTGAAACTAGACCATCATGGAAAACCTGGGAGCACTGGATGGCCATTTCGTCCTATTGTTGGACTCCTCAGCAGTGCTCATCCACGATCCCGCCTCGCGAGATTCGAACCCAGAATCTACCAGTCCCGCGCCAGAGCGCTTAACCACTAGACCAGTGAGAGAGTCTTCACCTATGATCCCGCACAAGAACTTCAGTTTTCTGAGTGAACACAATAGCTTAAAACCTGTGAGATTAAACTCAGTGACCAACATTTATTTATTCAAACACATAAATATTGGTACTAAAGGGCACCGAATACATATGCGCCACACAAGTCACTTGATTTGTGTGTGAGCTACGATACTACCCGGGTGACCAAACCGAAGCACGTGGTTTTCCTAAGAGGCCACACCCCGAGTATTCGACCTAAAGGTGTGGTTCACATGGCAGTGGAGCAACGAAGGGAGATGCAGTCCCATGATGGTCAGTGACCAACAATAGGTTCATACGCCATTTGTTCCTTCAGGATACTGGAGCCCATGTACACCATTGGTTTAGAATCAGGGTTCTGCAACTACCGTAGATGAACTCTCAGTGTCCAACAACCCGGTTAAAGTGCCGGACATTCGCTTTTCGTCCTCTCAATTTTGTAAACAGCATCCTCTTCGCGAAAAGGTATTGAGTGGGACTTCCCTGATAGTGGCTGTACACGCGAGAGCATTTGGAAAGGTAGAGCTGACTCTCCTCACTCTCAGCCGTACCAGGTCATTTGGGGGCAGTGAACAACATCTTTAACTCAAGTCAAACTGAACTAATCTCTACAAACTATCCGACTAAACTATACCATTATTTAATCTTGGTTTCTTCCCCCATGTATTTTCAAGTTTGAATACAGTCTATAGTTGTAGTAATAGTGTCCTAATAAAATCATTCACTTAATTGAAAAGTGGATGTAGAAGAGATTAGAGAAAATACATAAGCTGTTTTAACTATGCATTATACACAGAACTAGCATGTATTTTATGCCAAAAGCTATTTTATACATTAATTTACTGACTAATTAATTTCCAAATACTAGAAGGGAACCAGGTAATTTGAGCAAATAAATTTTCCGATATGTTACATTATTAACTAATAAATAAACAAATCCAGTCTGCATTTAACTGTGTTCTAAAAAAAGATAGAAACGCAGATTTCAATCCAATCACTTGCAGATTAAACGCTCAGTAAGATAGCTGAATGACCTAGGTTTGATCCCTAATGAGGTCGTGAGTGTTCACTGCTAGAGAGTCTAGAATGAAACAGCTGTTCAACTCTCTGTAGTTTACAATGGTATTCCAACTAATGTTGATCACACATAAAAACTATCTAAAACTCGAAAGATTAATCAAAAAATACCTAACAGAATAATGACCCCTAGTATTGCCTTCATTTTGGAAACCTAGTCAGCTAAATCAATGGACTTGTAGTCTGACTTAACCCAAATCAAATGTTGCATACCATAACATACAACGTTATCATCATAATCATATATTAGGAAAGTCAACATTTGTTGTTAAATATAGATCTAGATGCACAAATCACATATTATTATGACTTCTCATTTTCATTATCCCATTTCGCCTTAATACTTGTACGTTTCAGTTGATCGAGGTGGTCATCATCCGACTACAACAGAAACACGAGGTAAAGTGACCGATGAACTTCCAGGTCACAGGCGCCATCCTCCACCGCCTCTTTCTCCAAACGCGAAAGAAGATATGCACTATCCGCGTGATGGGACTGTTAGTCGATCACGAATTTCAGATGGTTCTAAAGCTGGTAAGTTTAAAAATCAGTTCATAAAGGAATTGTATTGATTATCTTTATGATATGAACGATATCGTGCTCTCTAAAAACATTGCCTTACTATCATACCGATGTGAAATAACCATAGAATTAAAGTTTGATGAACTGATTCTACGATAATAATCCTAGTGCTCGTCTGTATAGTTATAAATTGCGGATTGCCGTTAGTTGGACAAATACTGGAAACCAGAAAGAGTTGGATAGTTGTTTCGTCCTAGTATGAGACACGTCTCAACGTAATTCGGAGTCAAACCCAGGGCATTCAGGGTTCGAGGCCTGAGCTCAACTTCCCAATCACCGAGTTGGCATAGAGTAGCCGTGATTCCTAACTTTATTCGACCATACCAGGCATGAAACAAACACCGTTAATAGAGATGGATTATGGTTGTGCAATATGACAAATCAGCCAGGGTTGATGATGTATTTTTTTCGACCATATTGTTCCGTATTAGAGTTAGCACTACTACTTGACTGCACAAACCAAAGTAGAGTGGGATTTTTCGGAAATTGTGACCAAGTGATTGAGTATTGTTCAACCAGTAAATTAACACTTTGACACATCTGATGACAACCCGATAAGAAAAAACCACTTTTAGATTCATGTGCAATCCCCAAACAAAACAATATCTAGTCATTTGGTGAATAGCAATTGGGAAACCTAACCAGTTAAGATTTATATATATGGAGAACCCAGGGTGCATCAGTCTTGTAGCTTTCAAAATACCTCTTATTTGTCTCTATACAACCGGTTCATCTTCGCTTCTATTGGCCGAGTCATTCTTCCAGTCTCTTCTTCATCCTACTTGATTTATTTAGACTCAAATTCTATGCTAGAATATGTGTGCAGACGGTATTTCCAAATTCGTTTTGTCAGAGATCATTCGAACAGTGAATCAAAAACTAGAGTTCACAGCCGAACTACACAGGTTTAACGTCATTGTCGATACTGGTAATGAACGGCCATTTCGACCTCGACTAATTGTTGTAGTTTTCATAGCCATATCAGAAAGTTTAAACCACCTGGAGAGGGCAAGTTCCATCAACGAGCTATCTTCATTAACAACCCTTAGTCATTTCAAAGATATATGTATATAGTAGCGGTTTCAAGTACAGAGATACTAGGTAGTTACCAGAAAAAACCTCCCCCAGTACAATACCTCGTGTTGCCAATAAATGATGTAAATGTCAAGAGCTACCCATTTAATATAACATTAGGATACACAAACCTTATTTTTTTTTAAATGAAATGGCAGGGAATGTGGTGACTACAACACAGATTTGCCTTGAGGACATTTGTGTCAGTTTCGCTTACTCATACTAATCATGGTATAGATGTGATTTTTGGAAGCTTATGGCGAATTGAACCGACATAGTATCAGTCTGAACTAAAAATGTCATAGCCGGTTGAGGTAAGCCACCAGATACCTTAAATGTTTCACGGTTTTTGTGAAATCATACTGTGGATCGATCACACACGCTGACGTTAACTACTTAGTCACCACACCTTGAAGACACTAGCTAGGTCGAATGGAAAGAGGTGAGACACAATCAGACTCTGTAAAAAACATCGCGAAGCCCGTTAAAGACACACATGCTCAGTTCCCATTCGTGGACAGATGGTGCAAATCACCTAGGGAGGAGAAGTAAACAAATCACTTTTACATCGTAGCAAACAAGTTATTTCTTGCAGACGGTCCAACGTTCTTCGCGTAAAATGCATTCCATACAAAAAGCATCGAGACAGATGACAAAAACTGTTTATTAATGTTAACTAAAATATGACATCAATACAAAACACCTCAGTGCACAGAGGAGAAGTAGGAGAGAGAAGCAACAGGATCAGGTTTTATTGTTGCTGAATTTGGTTTCCAGTTCGCTGGACAAACTTCGCCATGTTTCTCAAAGAAAATAAAAGCATCCAAGAGACGAATCGCCTCATCAACTGATCTACCTACAGGGCGATCGTTAACGGTAATTTGACGTAAAATCCCTTTGCGATCAATGAGGAACATACCTCTAGAAACAAACAAATAGAAACGGGATCAGCTTATGGACACAGACTAAGAAGTAACTAAAGATATGGCTCACCTTTATGTAACTATCGTCTGGATGAGAATAGCGAAAAACCGTTTACCATTTTTCATGAATTATCAAGTGATTAGAATGTTACGAAACTACTTTGTTCAACTAAGACTCTCGATCTTGTAAGTCGATGACTGTCTGGAACGCTATCGAAAAACCCAAGTGAAAGGTAACTAACTAATTAGTTATGCAATGGTGTTGGAAAATAAGTGACTATTACAAGTGCATCCAACATCATGTTGACCTATATGGTCAACGAATACCTAGTTGAATGAATAGCTATTCACATACCAACTGAATAAATAGTATGCTCTAACTACTGAGCCGTATACAATATTCGGGTTGGAAATTCGAGGCTTACCAACACTACTTAGTATGACACGACGTTAGACTTTTGTAATATGATAACACACATGCGTGTCATTTGCAACATGATAAATATAGCAGAAAATGTGTTCATCAATTAATAAAACGAACCTGAATGCATGACCTTCCTGTTCGTCAAGAACCTCGTACGCTCGTGATATCCTTAGGTTTTTATCGGACAGCAAAGGTATATTCATTTGCCCCAAACCACCAGCTTTGCGATCCAATTTTGTCCATGCCAAATGAGCATAAACTGAATCAGTTGAGCATGCGATTACTTGACATCCTCTAGATTGAAACTCAGCAGCTCTTTCACTGAATGCAATTAGTTCCGTGGGACAAACAAAAGTGCTGAAAGGAAAACGTTAGTGTGTTAATTTAATTACGTGAAGTATTGTAAAATTGTTGAGAAATGAAAAGTACATTTGACTTACAAGTCAAGTGGATAAAATACCAGTAACACATATTTTCCTTGAAATTGACTCAAACTAATTGGACGTAATTCCGTGCCAATAACAGCAGTACCTTCAAAATCAGGAGCAGGTTGATTTGGTAACAACATATTCGTTTAATTAAAAGGACGTAAACAATTTGAAATCCAAGTAACTTAAGACGATGAGATCAATGCGTCCTCTAAATTTAAGCACTTTATACGTACAGGAGAAAACTATGGAAAGCATGGCCAGCCATACAGATGTGTCTAACTCTCAATACAAGCTTATTGGCTCAATTCAAATCGACCAATCAACATTCTGACCGTAACTATGTAACCTTGAGAGACTATCGTGATTGATTGAATTTTAGGTCTCAATTGATTAAACCTTGTGTTTTAGTTACGTAGATATGGATTACACGCAGTAAAAAAAAACTGGTCATATGCCAGTAATGTTTCTGCCTCCTCAGGCACGATGACCTTCATAATCTTTCACCTTAGTATATTGGGAACGTTATCAGATTACCTAAGATGTATTGTATGGTAACTTTGCTGCCAAATTTACGCTTCGTCCATTAAGAGACATTAATTTGCAATATTTGTGTATTGATTGGGAAATACTTTATCAATCGGTATAACTAATGATAATGTCAAAAAAACTAGCTCTTCATAAATGATCTTTTTCTGAAATATTGGATCAAACCTTCGGCAGTTACCTCAGATTATTAATCTTTTAACAAAGCAAAACAGGATTAGTGGAACAAAGTGAAGTTTTTCTAATTACAAGTCTTTCATTTACCCACTGATACCTTGAAATGTACACACGGATGGTAATCGTGAAAAAGTCCCATAAACGAGGAATAACCATGTTGCCATTAATGGTTAAAACGTATTACCTTCCTAGACATTAACACCGTTGGATGCCAGCCGGCTCAGTAGTCTAGAGGTTAAGTGCTATGGCGCGAGACTGGTAGGTCCTGGGTCCGAATCTCGCCAGACGGGGTCGTGGATGCGCACTGCCGAGGCGTCCCACAATATGACGAAACGGCCGTCCAGTGCTTCCAGGTTATCCATGGTAGTCTAGCTTCAATTGACTCATGATCTCATCTATATATATATATGAAAATGTTTTTGTTGAAGTACTAACTCCGTGAAGAAATGTGAACACTAATAACCAAGATGACGTAATAGGAAGATTATAGTACTAGATTACGTAACACGAATATTGACAATAGATTTAGTGAATATAATAAGATGATTAAAATGCTTTTGGTTACAATAATTAAAGGTCATAGAGGTGCGAAAATAAAAAGGTGATATAATGAGTATTCATGAAGAAAATAATGAGAATATAAGACAAGTAAAGGGGGAATGCAGTAATAATAATAATAATATTATTAAGGCCATGGTAACGATAACGATAAGACGTACTTCTTTTGTATGCATAGTTCTGATTTTAAGCCCATGGATGGTAAGAGCTTCGGCTATTTTAAGAAGTTGAATACGAAGAGATCTAGGTAGATTTGAATGAATCATATAAACAATTTTCAAATCAGACTGTGGATACGTAGAATGATTACAGTCGATTAGGTGTTCAAGTATAGAACTCCTAACTGCTTTCCTTTCATCTTTGTAGAACCCAAGTGGGATACGTTCTCGTATCCGAGTTGAAAGCGAGCTCTGGCTACGGCCGATGTACCTTGCCCCCAAATTCCCTGGTACGGTCGAGAGTGGGGAAAGTCCGCTCTCCCTCTCACATGGCCATGCGTATATGGCCTCTACCAGGGAAGTCCTACTCACTGCCTTTTCACAGTGGCAGGGGTGTTGTTCACGAAATTGAGAGGACGAAAAGCGAATGTCCGGCTCTTTAACCGGGTCGGTGGACACGGCGAGTCCATCTAGGGGAGTTGGAAAACCCTCATTCCAAACCAATGGTGCACATGGGCTCCAGTATCCTGAGGGAACAAATGGCGTATGAATCAATCGTTGGTCACCGGCTACCATGGGACTGCATCTCCTTACGATGCTCCACTGCCTTGTGGACTAGACCGTTAGGTCAAAGGCTCCGGTTGTGGTCCCCTAAGAAAACCACCTGCTTCAGTTTGAGCACCTGGACAGTATCACAGCCCTCATACAAATTAAATGAGATTTGTGTGGCGCATATGTATCTCGTGCTTCGTTGTACCAATATTTATGTGTTTAAATAAATAAATAAAGAGCAGATGAACTGGTAAATGCACATAGAGGCGACTAGACGCGGAAGCTTATCTTTGATGGATACAGAAAATGAGTTCTTACTAGTGAAGGTTATTCGCAGTTTAGCCGCATTAAATGTCCTTTTAATCGTTGTTGTTAGACTATTTTTGATTACGTCTGATGTTCGATCACCTTTAAATTCCAGACTTTTGTAAAGGTTTTTCTTTGGGACGGAACAACTAGGTTTCCTGTCGAAACTACTTATTTTCATATTCTTCTCTATGAACCGGGCTGGGTAGCCATTTTTCATCAAGGTTTTCTTGAGGAACGCGAGTTCTTCGTTAATGCATTCCGTACTACATATCCGATTTATACGATAACATAAAGAATGAATCAGGTTTCTCTTTCTACTTGACGGAACCTAGTTATAGAAGTTGGTTGGTTGGCCATTCCATGTTTGTTTTCTAAGGATGGATCTTTTTAAAAAAAACTATTACTTCTCCTCACCAGACGTACATCGAGAAAAGGGACTGATCGGTCTCGCTCCCTTTCTAATGTGAAGTCTATGGAAGAGTGGCATGAGTTAAAGGAGTGTAAGATATCCTCTAACTCAATATTATCGTCACAAACGACACATGTGTCGTCCATGTATCTTATATATAGGCGGAATCGATTGAGTTGGTCGTTTTCTAGTTTTGCCATGAAACGGTCTGCTGGAATTGGACCTAATGGAGACCCCATCTCATTGTCTATATATTTCATTGTTGAAACTGAACTGGACATTAAAGGTACAACGTAACAATAATTCTTTTAAGTGTTCAGTTGGCAAACCTAGATCTATGTTGTTAGAGTCAATATACTAACAAATATAACATATCGTTTCCATTAACGGTACACTAGTGAATATATTCACTAAATCTATTGTTATTACTCGTATTACGTAATCTAGTATTATAGTCTTTCTATTACGTCATCTTGGTTATTAGTGTTCACATTTCCTCACGGAATTAGTACTTTAACAAAGCATTTTCATATATATACGATTGTACAGCTTGATAATAAATTCGTTGAAAAGAGATACCTTGGCTGAACTTTGTGTTTTTAAATTACTGACAGTCAAGTACCTGCATGGATCCGCTGTACGTGAATTAGGTGTCATACATGACTTTTAGTCACAATATATTTGGCCTTTTACACGGTCAGTGTCACATGTTACAAACAAAGAATCCCACTGATTATTGAGGGAACTAAATTCGGAAACAATCTATCCACTGTGTGGTCATGGAAATACGGTTCTGAAGAACCACAAACTACAAAATATAGCTGCCGACTAGTCCTGTGTTTTCAAAGGTTCTTTTCCATTTGACAAAAGTTTGATGGAAACCATCGTCATACTTAATAGATCTCATAAATTGGGGGACCCCCCCCCCGTTGTTCATCATCAAAAATAGAGTTACTAAAATCAAACAAATATTTAAAGTAACAAGCCCCCTTTACAAATTTTGATGGAACAATGACAAGACGGAATTGATGTATTTGCACCAAACATTTCGAACACTTCGGTCACACATATACTTATCAAGGCATTTTATATGAAAATTAAGAAAGGTCAAATAAAGTTCAAGTGGGCAAAGTGATAATGATCAGAAGGGGATTTCGTGGAGATTTTAGTAATTTTATAGTTGAAATCATGAGTCATTTACAGCTTTCCATGGTAGTCTAGCCTCAATTGACTCATGATTTCAACTATAAAAGTGATAATTGTAAATAAGAAAAATTAACACTATGTAAGGGATAAAAAATTGTCGCATTACCCTTAGGTCATAAAATGACTTGAAGATTGACAAATTCTATACGTTTTAAAAACTGTACTGATGTCAATTCTATGTCCCATTTCTACTCCCCACGTTTATCGGGGCATTTGGTTTTAAAGCCATCTAGGCACATGTTCCATAACCCTGTATTGCATTGTTCGATTACTCCCCCCCATGTATGTGTGTCCAGAAAAACATGTAAATTGGTAAACGCAATGTTATGTAACGTAACCGTTCGTTAAAAGTCTAGACTTATGGGAATCATGAGTTTATTCCTTTCAATTACAACCAGTATAGCAGCATATGTTTTCTCGATGGCTGCTTTTAGTTTGTCTTAAAATCATACTGTTTGATTCATGTATAAATGGTAGAGTGATATAAACACTTTTCTTCACAGCAGAATTAAAGAGGGATCTTGATGTTGACTGACTTTTGCACTTTGGTGGATAATCGTTTGATGTCAGTGTATCAGTGAGGAGTTTCACATCTTCAAACGTATCTGTAGTACGTATTCTTTGAGTCTAGTTGAAGAAGCACTTTACCAAGCCTATCTTGGTTATTTCTGAGATTATGATAAAAAATCTTTTATGATTATGTATTCTATAAATAGATCTCGGGAAACATATTTCTTTCCATTTCTTTATACACTTGTCAGCTGTTATTATTATTATTGTTGTGACTTAACAAAATAAAGGTCGTCTGCCAATTTGTTATGGTCTTATGCCTGGCTTTTGTCACGTGATTTATCCACCAATCGAAATACGACTTTTCCTATCCTACCACTGTGCCAAAACAATGATGTTCGACCAGTATGAGCAGCCTAGCGTCCTTATTGATCCCTTGTCCGCCTAGCCCTTCCAATTGAGTCCAGAACATCAATGACAGCTTCTGCTATGCGAATAATTTATTTTAAGCCTACTCTGTTTATATACCAGACAGACAGACCACATCACACCATAAAATAGAAAATAATATTTCTACAAGATAAAGACAAATGTGGTTGTGAACGTGGGATGCAATAATGAATAAACTGAATATAATTTGGGAACAGTAAATCGTATAATAATAATCCATAGGTCAAAATGAAGCTTATAATAGGATGAATATAGATATACACAATCTAATTACTCAATAGTTAAACAATAAGAATATATATAGAATAATAGTCCATTAATAGGTCCCGGAAGTTACCTGAAGACTTTACGAGATGACTTTACATATGTTGTACACATGAAATCACATTTGTGAATTATTTGATTAAATGATACAAATATGAAAGATTTGAAATAAACAAAAAGAGAGTGATATATAGTTGAAATCATGAGTCATTTGAAGCCAGACCACCATGAGAAACCTGGAAGCACTGGACGTCCGTTTCGTCCCATTGTGGGACTCCTCAACAGTGCGCACCCACAATCCCGCCTCGCGACATTCGAACCCAGGACCTAGAGTCTCGCGCCAGAGCACTTAACCACTAAACCAATGAGCCGGCATCCAACGGTATTAATGTCTAACATCAACCAATCCTAAATATAATTCACCTATTTTAACTTGGACAATCACAATTAGAATTACTACCACACACATATGCACACTAAGAGCACTCAATTAGTAAGTTGTGCAAATAGATTCTCGATGGTTCCTGCGAAACTAGAATACGATTAGAAAATGGGTTTTGATAAGTCTAATTCGTAGGTCGTTTGCCTATTGTTGATGATGTTGATGGCGATTTATTGAAAAGCTGTTTGGAAGAGTTACTTTAAAAGTCATTTAATATACCAAGTTGTTGTATTTAACCTATTGTAGTCCTCTCGGCGAGACTATAATTTATGGACGAACCAATCACGTATAAGATAATAGGTCTCGGATTTTGGTGCGAAATCAACTAATTCATTTGGATAAATAAAGTTTCGGCATTATGGATGATGTTAGTTCGTGATGAAAACCCTAAGTATAGTTCCTAACCTTAACCATGAAGTGTAAATCATAATTTGACCTCCCCACACAAGTTTATAACCTTCATTTGATCCTAGTTATTGTGTGGACACTCTCGAGGTCACTCTAGCTTCCCTCAAAGGTCGTTCATAAATTATAGTCCCACCGTCCTCTTTTACGCCTACATGTGAAAGATAAACTGTCTAAACTCGCCAATCTAATGTAAATATTATCAATTCACCTATTTCTGTGGGATTAGATATGTAGACAATTTGTTATGTCTACTTCGATAGCATTTACTACCATTACGTATCAATGGGCAGTTTAGATCAATTACGCCTTCTATACTGCCCCATGTAGTAGTTTATGAACTTCCAGATTTAACATGACGGTATGAAAAGATAAAATTACATTTTTGTGCAACACAGTGTTATGCCTTTTGTGTGCTATTTTATTTCGTATAACATTGATTTTCTCTGGTGTATGGTATTCTTTGCATAAAATTAACATGAATTACGTTTACCATGATATGTAGCATGTGATTTCTCATAATTCTGGTCATTTTTCATATACGTCACTTTGTCCTAATTCATAATCAAATGAGTGTACGAATCAATAAATAAATGAATGTACCTTCGACTAAAGTCGATTGTCATGTTTTGGGGGCGAATGAATCTTCTCTTGTATCAGTCTTTCATGCCCTTACATTGACTTAGTGGTAATTATGGTGATTCCTTGTTTTAAGTATTAGTACCAAGTGTCGAGGCTATAACAAGATTTAAAATTTTTTTATTTAGACAAGTAGATTTCTGTGGTTTCAATAGTTCATTTGCCTAAAGGAACCAAAATATTATTGTTAAATCCGTAAAGCCTCTGTTATCTATAGGACCTCCGTGTTACTGCTTACACTTGGAAACAGGAATCACTGCAATTCCCGCGACTCAAAATAAGAAAACGAAAGACTGATGCAATGAAGATTTATTGGTTACCTAAGAACACGTCCCTAAATAAGTCCCAAAGTTGCATAATCCTTAAATCGAAATCCAATCATTTATGTGCTAATTTTTACACATACTTAGTATCACTGCATAGGAGGTGGGTACTATTAAAATATAAACTAAAAATGGTCATGCTGGACAAACTTCACATTGGCCAAAATTCATAATGAACGGAAAAAAATATTGATTTGAATAGAGTCTTTTCATATCAGTTATCATCACATGTTATTTGTAAACCATTTTATTGTGTTTCAAAAACCCTTTCCCTCGTTCTGCATGTACGGTAAAACATGTAAGATTGTGACCATGGAATTACGAATTTGAACCTACCTCATGTAATTCTTTCGCCTAATTAATATTCCATTCCTTAATATTCCATAATCAGTCAGTGCGAACATCTCATTCGTATTTGTGAACAGTAAAGAATTTAATGACTCTCTGTTCATGATGAAGGTTTGAATTTCCAGGATTGAAATAAAAAACAAACAAACAACATTCTGTTATTAATATAAAGGAATTGTGAAGATTGTAGCATTTCTGGTCTAAATCACGAACTCAGTCAGTCAGCCAGTGGTCTTGAGTGCTGTTAGAGGTATGAGGGCAATTATCACTTCCCGGTTGCCCACACCGTGGAAGGGTTCTTCTAGAGGTACCTGAAAAGGAAATCGGGTAAGAAGTGGTCTTAATGACCTGAGAGCGTGACCGCAGTGCTCGAGGGACAACTGCTTGAGGTCGGTCAAACACACGACCTTTTTGTGTTAGCTCTATACTTGTTGGGACCTTACCGCCGGAGACGGATATCCGTGGGATAAGGTGAGGTGTGCATTTTTAGGGTCGACCTTTACTAACCTCACCCCTCCTTGTGGGAAGGCAACATCGCTGTCATGCTGGTTGTCTGAAGGAAACACCTTACTGCTGTCACACTTCTGTACAGTCAGCAGTACGACTTCGCCTTCGGACCTTAGTTTGCTGCTTTTAGTCTTACCGCTCTTCAACCGACCTGCTTGGCATGGTAGGACCTTGAAGAACGATTGTTCCAGCCAGTATAGGTCGATTGGTTCATCACGATAGGCAAGCCCAACCACCACGTCAAGTTAGCAGCAACGGTCGGGAAAATCACGAACTGATCATAGCTAAACCACCGTTAAAAACCTGTAAGCACTAGACATCAGTCTTCTCCTAGACTATGAATGAGGGTTGCGTAGTATCGTGGATTAATTAAAGTTAGACATTAACACCGTTGGATGCTAGCTCTAGATATTAAACAGCCACTCTTGAGATCGGAAGTCCTGGGGTGCTGCCCACTGCTGAAGAGTCCCATACTAGGACAAAACGGCCGTCTCTGGCCACCAAGTGGTGGTCTAACTAAGATTAATTTGTGATTTGGGCTGTAAAAATATGTTGTCAGTTAACTTTTCACCCTATTCTTACATTTAACATACACTGAACTTTTTTTAATTCACATGATATAGCATTGTCATTTATAGCATGTCGATGATAGTACCTGATTGAAAATTGTTAGTATGGTCTAATCCCATCCACAAATGTACATACGGCTAACTATTTGGACTTTGGGAAGTTTTCTTTCTAGCTTGATTATGAAGATTGTTCAATTTAAAGAGCGATTCTCACTACAAAGATGGGTCGTCGAAATTTTAAAGTGTGTTTATTTATCAGGTAGATAAGGATTTTTGTTACTGTCTTGTAAAGTTATGAAATTAAAACAGATCCTGTATGCATGTATCACTAGCACATCTTTGGTCCTTTGTGTTTTTTCTTCGTACAGCTACTCCATTAACTCCCACCAGACATTCATTAAGAAATCTTGGTGACGATTCAGAGAAAAGAAAACGACAACAAAAGGTATTCGACGACGAATTCAGAAATGCAAATGGAGAACCAATGCCATTGGATCCCAGGAAACCAAACACACAGTTTAATTATGGCATTCTTCCACATCCAGATGAATATAATTATTTAGCTGAAGCGGAAAAACAAAAACCATCTATAGATTTTGCATCAGAATTATCTTATGATAGTAGTCTTTATGGCAAAACTAGCCAAGGTTCCTGTCGAAAACAACCACCAATTAAGCATTATGATAAGTATAAGGATAAAAGTGAGCTAATACTTTTTGCCTACATACGTATTATTATTATTATTATGTTACTTATTTTGCGTTAGGTGATTGGAGCGAATAGGTGAGTAGCCTTGAAACATGGTTCTGTGAGAGTTGATACATGACAGTCAAAATAATCTGTATTAGCAAAGGAAACGATGAACTTCATGTTGTACAAAATGTTACCAATCTGTTTTATAACATGTCTAAGATATTCACGCCCTAAATGACATCATATAGGAAATAAACTCTTAGGCTACTGTTCTACCATACGCTGTAGATTATAGACAATCTATCTCTTTAGCTAGCTAGCTCAGATAATATAAGTTAGTTAATTTATGGTTTGTTATCACAGCTTACCTACCCTAGCCCTTTCTTCAACTTACTTCCATACTAGCCAACACACTATGGCCAGACTTGTCCTTCATAAAACTTGTTAAAACCACAGCCACTTTATCATATCCATAGAGTATGCCATAGATTATTTCAGCTGTGCTTATTCGAGGGTTCTATCATACATCCATTAAGTTGGGAAATATTACAAGGGTTATTGATAATCAAGCTGTGACTGAATATTCCTGTACTACTAAAACTAATACAGGGACGGTTGGAGTTACCAGTAGTTTTATAAATATTGATACATCTTACTAATCAGTCTTAAATAGGTCATAATTCATATTTTGTGTTTATTTTTAAACTTCACTCAAAGTTAAAGTAGCGGTGGGAATCTTCTAAGTACCCCTCGCTATTAGGATTCATTTGTTTCTGAAGCCATTTGGGTATGTTTATGGGATGTGTTGAAAATATACCCAAAGACTGAATTCAAAAGATGCATCTGTATAAACGGTACGTTGATAGCATCATAATCATAGAGGATAAACATGAAGATGTGGACCGCTTGTTAAAAGAACTCAACACAAGTCAAAAGCATATTTCTCTTACATGCGAAGAATGGAAGAATAACCAACTTCCTTTTCTAGACATACTAATCAGTAGGAGAGATGATGGTTCCATCAAACGCTCTGTATGTAGAAGGACGACATGGACAGGGCTATATCTTAATTTCCATAGTCACTGCCCAATTCATTACAAACGTGGATTAATAAAGGACTTATTCAATAGAATCAATCGTATTTGTACTAGAGATACTATTGAGGTAGAGACGAAGCTCTTAACTGATACGTCAATGAATAATGGTTATTCATTAAAGTTCATAAACCGCTGGAAGGGTTGCAATACAATTAGACCTATGAAGCTTCTGGCATCCAAAAAGCGATTTTACATTATGTTACCATTTAGGGGCGACTCAAATAGTCTCATGTTCAAACGGAGACTGAAATTAGCCATCAACAAGACATTATATACATCCCAACTCGTCATTACTGAAAAGACAAGGTCTATGTTTCACGAAAAACCCAAACAGCACGTGAGCGATCGTGTTACACTCCATTGTGTCTATCATTTTACATGTATGTACGGAAACACAAACATACGTAGGAGCATGCGTGATCTGCAATTAAGGGTGGTGGAACACATACTCAAATGGCTGTAGAAACAAATGAATTCCAATGGTCAAATAAGATCACAGGATAGATAAACATCTTCCTCCATTGCGAAACATTTGGTTGAGACTGGTCATAAGGTTGACATCAAGTCAACATTTCTAGTGTTGTACAAAAGCCTGGAAACTGGAACCCCCTTTTTGTGTTCAAAAACAATTTTTTTCTTACCCTTAACCTATCCTGATAATGCTGATTTATTATCCAGTGTGGTTATCACATTGTTCGTGTGTACTTTGTTATTTTCTTTTGTTACGACTTACCTTTAATCTGTCTAATAGACCTTTTAGTCTTAACGTGTATATGTGTGATCAGATTATTCGAAATATATTGCGCAAATATATCACAGAATTCATTTATTAACAGTTGTCGGTTTAGGATCATATCATTTTGTGTTTCAGAAAAAAAAAGTTGCTTACTTACCATTATATCTGATACCCAACAATATACTAATTCGAACATTAATTCAATACTATACATAATCACTTCAATCGCATAAATCAAGGTACCTTGATTGAATAGTCATACCATAAACATATACGCTTTTTTTGTAATTCAGTATATACAACACTAAATTCCGATGATAGATCAATAAACTCTCAAAGTCCATTGTAGATAAGTGAAACAGTATAGTCATTTTAATCACAATTGATTGATCAGTGGATGGTGATCAAAGTCCTTCTTAGTGCTGATCGATCAAGTTGTAATGTGGCCACTAGTCTAGGTGGCTCGACACTGAGTGCACTATGTTGAGATAACATGGTGGTTGGAGGTGGTCAACAGGAAACCCTGGACCCGGGTTTCGTGCTACTTGATACTCGTCAGTAAGGTGTACCTGTAATCTTGAGGGGACTGATGCTCCCTGACGGATTCGATCCCGTGTCACTCAGCTTCACAGTCAGAGATGTTCCCACTGAGCTATTCGGGCCGCGACCGACCTCCTGTAGAAGGA